>NC_142739.1:29563759-29803759 GCF_051943395.1 Hippocampus bargibanti | reverse complement strand
CACGCACACCTTTTGCGGCACGCCCGATTACATCGCCCCGGAGGTGGGGACCCCGGGGGCGGGGTAGGGGTCAAAGGGCGGAATGACACCAAATGAGCTGTTGTTCCTTTGGTTGCAGATTGTGGCCTATCAGCCCTACAACAAAGCGGTGGATTGGTGGTCTTACGGAGTGTTGCTGTATGAAATGTTGGCGGGACAGGTAGCAATCGTCGCCATCCTCGGCCAAAAGTGGCCTTTTTCTTCTGCAGTTTTTTGAGGGCTCAATAATAATAATACATTATATTTTAAGTGCCTTTCAAAGCTCTCAAGGACACTTTACAGTCAAGCATAGATACTATAATAAATAAAATACAATCCCAAATACAATAAAATACAATAAATAAAATACAATACTTTGCACACACATTTGGCCTGGTAAAGAGAGAGATGGGAACATATTTGAAACTCTCCATACACAAAATACAAAAAAATATACATAAAATAAAGTGGGGGGTTTGTAGCGCCCCCTAAAGAGGTTTTATTTATTTATTTATTTATTTGTTTGTTTGTTTATTTATTTACTATGTTTGTTCATTTGTTTGGTTGTTATATTGTGATTGTGTAAATAAAAAAATGTCATTTCTAAAACGTTTACAACGTTTACATTTTTAAATTTTCAAATTTTAACATTTTAAAATAGTGTTTTTTTATTGTAGTGTTTACAATTTTTAATTTGTTATATTTTTTTAATTTGAATTCTTTTTTAATGTTTTATTTTTTTCTGTTTTTTTCTGTTATTTATTTTGTTTTAATTTATTTGAAAAATATATAAATTTCATTTTTTTTTTCTTTGCAATTTTTTAATATCTAATGATTTTTTTTTAATTTAATAAACTAAACATCTTTAAATTTTAGTATTTTTAAAATTGTGAATTTTTGAGTGTTTGAATTTTTACATTTTTACATTTTTAAATGTTTACATTTTTGCATTTTTGTATTTTTACGTTTTTTACTTGTTTACGTGTTTATGTTTTTTACGTTTGTTGACGTTTTTACATTTTTAATTTTCTATTTTTTTACATTTTTTCATGTTTTCATTGCTTAATTTTTTTAATTGTTTTCATCTCTTAATGTTTTATTTATTTTTATTTTTATTTTATATATATATATATATACTTTTTTTTTAATGTATTTATTTGCTTGCTTGTTTATTTTAGCCGCCCTTTGACGGCATCGACGAGGAGGAGCTTTTCCAGTCCATCATGGAGCAGTGCGTTTGCTACCCCAAGAGTCTCTCCCGCGAAGCCGTCGCCATCTGCAAGGGAGTGCGTACGCCCGATGCGCAATGTCAATCGTTAATGTTAATCGTCATCGGAATTTGGGTGCCTGCTGGTCCAAACAGTCGAATCTGTGCCAGGGTTTTTGTCATTGTCACTCGAATTGCAGGACCCACAGAATATTGACTTTTAGGACTATATTAACAATCAATGCAGTGCAAGAAACTTTAGACTCTCTTCTTTTATCAGAAAAAAAAATGGTTAATTCCTAAATTCTAAGGATCTGGAGTTATATAAGTTTGAAATGAGGGCGGCTGTCCAAAATACAATGCAATATTGGTTGATATAGCGCTTTAACAACATCTGAAGCTGGAACAAAGCGCTAACATGGATAAAAGGCAAATGCTGCCCTCTTGTGGAAGGGAAATAAAAACATTGCCAGAGGCCATGGCCAGCGCTTTATCGGCATCCAAGCATGAAAAAAAAAAAAACATAACAAATTCGGGAATGGCGCTCCACGTTATGATTTTCAAAAAAAATTTGACCATCGTCCGTCACCCTTAATTAAAAAAAATTGAAAAATGGTCGCCAAATAATAATAATAATAATAATAATACATTATTCAAAAATCTCAAGGTCACTTTACAGTCACAGAATCAATTTTTCTGTGGGTGAGCAGAGGCAGCCACACGCGCAAGCCTTCACTCAACCCGGAATGACTCAAATAGTTAGAAAGCTAGCTAGCTAGCTAATAGAAAGACAGCTATATAGCTAGCCAGCGAGATAGCTAACAGATAGCCACTTAGATAGCCAATAGATAGCTAATATATAGCAAATACCTAGCTAGCTAGGTAGCCAGCTAGATGTTTGTACTGTTTTATGAGTTGGCGGCCATTTTGTTGGAAAGGGTTTTGTCGTAGCGCATTTCGTCTCACCGTTGGCCATTTTGGGTACCAAAAAAATGATTTTTTTGCCGTTTTTTTGTTTGTTTTTACCCGAAGCTGCTGACAAAACACCCCGCCAAGCGCCTGGGCGGAGGAGAGGACGCCGAACGCGAGATCAGAGAGCATCCATTCTTCCGGTGGATCGACTGGGACCGCCTGGAGAAACTGGAAATCCCGCCCCCTTTCATCCCCAGAACGGTCAGTCCAACGCGAGTGACCATTGGCTCACTTGCATTCCAAAACGATTGGTCGCAGTCAATCTTGTGGGTTTTTGTTTTTGTTTTTGTGGCTCCCAACAGGACGGCAGGAAAGGAGAAAATTTTGACAAATTCTTCACGGCGGCCCCGTCGGCGCTCACCCCTTCCGACCCGGATGTGCTGGCGGCTGTCAATCAGGAGGACTTCCGGGGCTTTTCCTTCCTGAACCCAGAGTTTGCACCCTCGCCGCTTACCGCCGTGTAAGCACAACCGCCACAGATTCCAGCATGCCGACATTAACTCATTGACTGCCAGACAATGTGCAAAAATGTGTCCACTCCAGTGCCAGGGTTTTTGTCATTGTCACTCAAATTCAAGGACCCACAAAATATTGACTTTTAGGACTACATCAACATTCAATGCGGCGTTAGAAATCTTACACACTCTTGTTTCATCATAAGCAAAGAGTTAATTCCTAAATGATATAAATCTGGAGTTATATGAGCTTGAAATGAGGGCAGATGTCCAAAATACAATGCAATACATACGTATTGGTTTATATAGCGCTGAAGCTGGAACAAAGCGCTAACATGGAAAAAAGGGAAATTCTGCCCCCTTGTGGAAGGGAAACCATTAAATAGTTAATTCCTAAATTATATGGGTCTGGAGTTATCTGAGCTTGAAATGGGGGCGGATGTATAAAATACAATGCAATGCATATTGATTTATGCAGCGCTTTAACAACAGCTGAAGCTGGAACAAAGCGCTAACATGGAAAAAAGGGAAATGCCGCCCCCTTGTGGAAGGAAAAAACATGACTTGATCTTGGTTTCACTCCCTGGGGCTTTCTACTATCTTTGTGACTGCTTTGTTTTCCTGTATATGATAACTGTCCATGTTAAGCGCTTTGTTCCAGGTTCAGATGTTGTGAAAGCGCTATACAAATCAATATGTATTGTATTCCATTGCCAGAGGACGGCATGGCCATCGCTTTAGCAGCACTCAAGCATGGAAAAAAAAACAAAACCTGAACAAATTTGGGAATGGCGCTCTACGTCACATTTTCAATTCCCGAATAAATTCGGGAATGGCAGTGAATGAGTTGAGGAGAGTTAGCTTATGAATGAAATTTATTATTATTATTATTATTATTATTATTATTATTATTATTATTACAGTGATACCTGGGTTTACGAACCCCTTAGCTTACGAACTTTTCGGTTTACGAACGTTAAATTTGTGAAAATTTTACTTGGCATCCGAACTTTTTTCGTACACGGAGCTGCCACAATGAGTGATGTGTCGTTCGCGACCGAGCCCGTTCTTTTAACAACAAAATGGCAGCCGACTGTTTTGGTCCTCTATTCCCCGCCCCCAGTTGTCGTGCAAGGTTAAAATTCCTATCAATCAGGCTCCACAAATAACCCGCACAAGCCATCTGTACACCTGATGCAAAAAGCTATCAACCCAAAGCACCTCCAAGGGATCATTTCTCAAGATGGTGAAAGAACAAGGCTGCGTTCCTCATCAAGTGTTTAATGCTGATGAAAGCGGCCACTCCATTCCATCAAGCCATCAACGACCATCACAAAGGTCAATAAAACGACTTTATTATACAATACAGTTTATTTATTTAATTATAATACCTTCGCACATTTATTATACATAAAATAGGGTATATTTTGTGTCGTTTTAAGGCTTAGATAAGTAGAAAATGATGTTTTATGGGGAACTGGGAACGGATTATTCTCATTTTAATAGTTTCCTATGGGAAATTAATTTTTGGGATACACACTTTTCACCTTACACACTTTCTGGGAACTAATTACGTTCGGAAACCAAGGTATCACTTTATTATTATTTATTTGTTTGTTTGTTTGTTTGTTTATTTATGGTTGGCGGCCATTATTTTGCTATCTTTCCGTAGCAGCAGTTCCCAATTTATTTGGAAAAGAGGATTGAGCACAGTTGGAGTTTGTGAACAGGCGCCGTTTTTTTTCCAGCGGGTCCTTATCGATTAGTTGTAATTAAAAAGCGCGGCTCCCTCGTAGCGGTTCAATATGGCCAGCAAAGAACAGCCTCGACGGGCATCGGGCGCCAGTTGGCCAGGTGGCTGGGATGGAAAGTCGTTAGGGGGGGTTGATTCCATTCCCCTTCCTATCCGTGCCACTCATTTATCCGCAAAAGACAATTCGGAAGTCGAACGTTGGAAGTTGAGTCGATTGGCCAAAGTTGTAGTGATGTGTCATTCGCAAACGAGCCGGATCTCTGAAGTGAACGAAGAGAGCCGATTCCCGACAAGGAGCCGGAAATGGGAGCCAATTTTTTTTTTGTCCTCTATTCCCCGCCCCCAGTCTTCGGTTAAAGCCCCACGTGATTGGTCCATATCCGTTGTAGAGGAGGGAGGGGGGAATTACAGACACACGCAGCAGTGGGGGGTTAGGGTAGACAGGTGGACAAATGTTATTACCATGTGCTGTTATTATTATTCAATTATGATATTTTTTTACTCGTTGGTATGATAGCATTATATGAAATATGAAAAGCAAATTAGTGACAGCTGCTCTTCAGACCAGAGTAACCACAGGGAAAGGGATCGTTTGTGAATGCTCTTTGTGCACATCTAAAGCCATATAAATAAAAATATTTGATATGGTGCATTTTTTACATGAATAATTCGTTTGTCACTGAGGAGCCATTTGGGAGCCGAAAGAGCCGGATCTTTTTCGTGAGCGGAGTCAATAGAATCGGCTCTCTAAAAAGAGCCGTAATTCCCATCACTACAAAGTTGGCCAATTCGTGTGCAGAAACATCGGAAGTAAAAAATAAAAAATAAAAAAACGAAGATTCGTAAAGGATACGACCGCAAGTGGGATAACGGATAGGACAAAAATCGGATGCGAAAGCGGATATGGAAGAAAGGCGCCGGCGATTTTTCTTATCTCCTCGATTGCCGTTCTCATCTGGCAATTTTTTGTCACATGCCCAGCGGCACCTTTTACAATTCTTTTTTTTTCCCGTCCAATCCTCGCTAAGATGACTTTCACTGACATCGTGCTTCCGATCTGTTTTTTTCCTTTTTTTTTCTTCTAAATAACGCAAGCGATTCCAGTGGTTGAGCAAGTGACTTTGCGGAATTATCCTTGAGGTGGGGGGGGGGGGGGGTGATGAGTCGTCAATGTAAACATAAAGAAGAATAAAAAGAGGTGCTGAAGCTGCTACCGAGAAACTGCTTCTGGATTTGTCGTGTCTCTGTTACCACCAACACACATTCAGAGTCCTCACTTTTATAAATGGGTACATTCAAAGTCCTCACTCCTGTAGTGAATTTGGTTAAAATAGTGTTTTACTTTTTAAAAATTGTGTTTGGTTCATTCGGTTGAGAGTTTTCAAAACAGTTTTTGGTCTGAACTTTTTCTGCTCATTGTCATCTGCAATTTCACAGCACAAATTTTGTATTTTAATTGTGTATGTATTTTAAAAGAATATATATATATATATATATATATATATATATATATATATATATATATATATATATATATATATATATATATATATATATACACACACTTGGGGGGGGTTAATTTTTTCTTTAATTACAAGGCCTCAAGGGGGAGATGTTGTTTCTTTTCTTTTTTTATATTAAATCCAAGGTTTACAAGGTACAAGTTTATTTTATTTTTTTGGGGGAGAGGTTTATTATTGGTTGAGTGAACGCTGGCGCGTCTGACTGCCGCCGCTCACCTGCAGAAAAACGTATCCTGTGACTGTAAAGTGTCCTTGAGAGTTTTGAAAGGCGCTTATAAATGAAATTTATTTTTATTATGCATGTATACACACGCACACACACATACACACCTTCCTGTTTCCCTGTTTTTGTGAGGTCTGGGTAACTCCAGATAAGGAGTGAGGACCACCCTTTTTGATAAGTTTAGAGAAGAACTAGTGTTACATTTGAACACTAAATGTCACCCCTGTTCCCACTTCAACTTCTTTAAAACAAAGCAATAAAAATTGGACTTTAACTGAAATAACAGCAGGAGTGAGGACTTTGAATGTACCCATCCAGAGGAGTGAGGACTCTGAATGGGTACATTCAAAGTCCTCACTTCTGTAGTGAATTTGGTTAAAATGTTATTTTATTTATTTTTTGGGGGGGTTGATTCAGTAGAGTTTTTAAACCATTTTTTAAATCTGGATAACTCCAGATAAGGAGTAAGAACCACCCTTTCTGATTTAGAGAACAACTAGTGTTACATTTCCACACTAGATGTCCCCATAACTGCATTTCCCATTTCAACTTCTCTAAAAACACAAAGCAATAAAACAATGGACTTAAAACTGAAATAATATTAGGAGTGAGGACTTTGAATGGGTACATCCAAAGTCCTCACAGTTTTGAATGGGTCATCCAAAGTCCTCAAAAAAAAAAAAAAAATATTTTGACCAAATTCATACAGCAGTGAGGACTTTGAATGTACTAATTCAATGTCCTCACCCCTGTAGTGAATTTGGTAAAAATATCATCATTTTTTTTTTTTTTTTTTTAATTCAGTTAAGTTTTCCAACCAGTTTTTGGTAAGAACTTTTTCCTCCCATTAACACATGCAATTACACAGCAGATATTTAGTATTTTAATTGTATATGTATTTTAAAAGCATATATACGTACACACACAGAAACCACCAAGCCCTCGCTTTAGCATCGTAATGTAGCTGCCAAACCAGCAAAATCCCATCTGGGGTATCTCAAGTTGCCCCACTCCCATTTCCGGACCCCACCCCTCTCTCTCACCTTCCATCCCAGAACACTGATGGGCCTAATACCCCCTTAGAGATTCTAACAAGTTGACCTTCACATTAAAATCTCATCAACGCGCTTGGCCTGCTCTGTATCTACCCTTCATCGGTCCTCCGTCCTTGGTGTCTCATCGCGGGGTTCTTTTTTTATTTATGCTCTTGGCTTTTAATCATCCAGTCAAAAAAAAAAAAGGGGGGGGTGGAGGCGTGTAAGGGGGCGGGGCATCTGCAGGTGACACTACAACGCTGTGTAGTTGTGGATCAAAGCGACGACGATTGTGATCTAAAATCGCCAAAGCATCATCACCATGAATGATGCTCCAGAATGAATGACACGCACTGGAGGCTTGGACCCCCTCCCTACCCCCCCCCCACCCCTCTCATGCATAGACCTCATCACTCACTGTCAACCGTGACGCCATTTTCATCCCTCTTCCTCTATTTCCATCCCTCCTCTCCTTCGTGTCGTCCTTCTTGGCCCCTCCCACTGTCATGACATCCGAGGTCAAAGGGCACCTGAGACTTTTGATATCATTGCTCATAATAATAACATCCTCAAATTATAGCTCAAGCGGCCCCAATTAGCGCGAAGAGGATAAATAATCTAATCTAATCTCACCATGAACTATGTTGTGGTACCGTGAGGAGCTTCATTCACTCAAGGGTGAGCTCATGTTTCATTGAAAGTGCTTTGCCAGGATCTGGGGGCAACTTGAACATCTTTTAGATGCATGTCAATGGTAGATTTTGCCCCATTTGCGGCAATGCTGTTCCTTTTTCCCCATCATAGCGCCATCTTGCGGCTCTACAGACTGCACATAGGTGAGTTTTTCCGTGACGAGTGGAGGAAATATTCTGTGCCTGGAAAGTGTCCTTGAGAGTTTTGAAAGGTGCTTATAAATTAAATTAGAATCGTGTTTATTGCACAAATATGTAGAACACACAAGGAAATTGTCTCCGGTAGAACATGCTGCACTAGTATCATCATCAAAAAAACATTGCAGAGTCATTTTATTTTGTGTTATTATTTTATTATTTTGTATTATTGTTAGGGCAAAATTATTATTAAATATGATTAAAATATCGCCATATTTATACATTATTATTATATTATATTATTAATATTCATTATTAAAACTAAACCCAAAAAAAAACATTCCGTCGTATTTTCCTGGTTGGCTTCATGCCCATGGTACCATACTGCCTCCCACAGGTTTCCCTGGGTACTACAATTGACTATTTACCGTGTCGTGTTGTTTTGGTTTCACTTCACATTATCTTAAAAAAATATTAATAAAAAATTAATAATAATTAACTCATTGACTGCCAGATGATGTGCAAAAATGTGTCCACTCCAGTGCCAGGGTTTTTGTCATCGTTACTTGTATTCCAGGACTCACAGAAAATAATAGTAATAATAATAGTGAGAGTTTCGAGAGTTTTGAAAGGCTCTTATAAATGAAATGTTTTATTATTATTATTATTATGAATACATTTCATTTATAAGCGCCTTTCAAAACTCTTAAGGTCACTTTCATTTTTCAGCCACACGCGCCAGCATTCACTCAACCCGGAAGTAACTCAAACAGATAAAGCTAGCTAGCCAATAGATAGCTAATAGTTAGCTAGCTAGATAACTAGCTTGAACAAAGCGCTAACATGGACAAAAGGGAAGTGCTGCCCCCTTGTGGAAAAGAAAAAAACATTGCCAGAAGCCATGGCCAGCGCTTTATCGGCACCCAAGCATGATAAACCAAAACCCAAATAAATTCGGGAATGGCGCTCTATATTGTATTTTCAATTCCTGAATAAATTCCTGAAAATGGCATTGAATTAGTAACAAAATAATAATAATAATAATAATAATACACATAATAATAATACATGTAATAATAATACACATAATAATAATACATGTAATAATAATAATAATAGTAATAATAATAATACATTAATAATAATACTAAATATAATAATACTAATAAATAACCGAATGATGACATTTTTGCATCCTTAATGATAAAACCAAAATAAAAGAAAGGGATATAATGAAGATCTAATTGACAATTCCCATTGTGTCGACGTTCAGATGAGCTCATCATCTTTTAGTTCACTTTGTCTTTGGGTTCGCGTGTTATTTGGCTGCTGGTGTGACGTCACAAACACACACACACACACACACATTCCTGTTTCGATGGTTTTGTGAGGTCTGGATAACTCCAGATAAGGAGTGAGGACCACCGTTGCTGATAAGTTTAAAGAAGAACTAGTGTTCCATTTGAAGACTAAATGTCACCCCATTTCCCACTTCAACTTCTTTAAAAACAAAGTAATAAAAAGTTGCCTTGAAACTGAAATAACAGCAGGAGTGAGGTTTCTGAATGGCTACATTCAAGGTCCTCACCCTTGTATGGAATTTGGTTTAAAACATTGCTTTACTTTTTGTGGTATGAACTTTTTCCTCTCCTTAACCACACACACACACACACACACACGCAGACACAGTCAGTAAAAAGTGTGTGTATCCGAGTCAAATGAAAATACACACACAAAAAAAATCATTTTGGGTGAATTTGTGAGCATAATAATAACTCTGAAAATTTAACAGATGCATATATCGACCCTCTAGAAGCCTTTACAATGAAAAACTTGTGAGGACCGGCCAAAAAGGTCCTCACTTGTCAAAAATGTCCTCACTACGTATGGTATAAAATGTTAGTGGTCCTCACAAGACTAGTCATACAAACACACACACACACATGACTAAAAAGCTTAGCACTGCTACACTATTTGGTAAAGGCAATCGTGAAAGGACATCCGAGCCTCCCTCTCTCGCTGCCTCCACCCCCCCCCATTCTAACTCCCCCCCCTCCCTCTCTCTCTCTCTCTCTCTCTCTCTCACGCAGTCCCCTTTTGAAGGCGAAGTGGCGGGCAGAAACGCATCGAAGCCGCAGCGGTCGCTTCGGATGGATGGCAAGCAAAAACTGATGGATACGACGAGGAGAATGAACGTGCGGAAGGAGTGAAACCCGGCAAGAAGAGCCCCCCCCCCCCCACCCCCGTTGGTGAGCCTGCAGGTTTGGCAGCTGACGTGTGCACACGACCCTGGTGGCAGGGTGAGTAACCCCCCGCACCCCTTTTTTTGTTTTTTTTCCTAATGACCATATTGTTGACGCAAGTGCGTGTTATGGCACTTGACCCATGATGATGCTAGGTTGCTATTGCTATTATATAAAAAAAAATGTGCGTGTGATGCAGCGTGGCACCCCGAGAGCGTAAATGGTGTACGCTCGGCATGTTGAAGGGGATCCAAACTATGTGTGAGAGCGTGTGGGGGGGGGGGGGGGGGGTCGTCGGACTCGGAGTCGATACACACGTCGGTGGTGCCAGATCGGCAGCCAAGATGCAATCGTGCACTTTGGAGTGGAAAAGGGGAGGTTAGGGTGGGGGCGGGGGGGGGTGTTTGCCTGCAGATTTGAGCGTGCACGCATGTGACTCTCAAAAATGAACTGGAAAAAGAAAGAAATATGACATCACGGCATATCGTCATAAACCTAATTATGAAAAGCGTTGGGTAATAACTTGAAAAGTCGGTCTACTCGTATCTCATTTGGAAAACGCAATTATTTAGTATCAATTTGCTCGAACAATAATAATAATACAGGTAACATCCAATTTACGACCAAACGGTCGTAAGTCCAAATGGTCGTATGTCGAAATCCATTCAAAATGTTGAATAGAGACTCGGAGGGGAAATGACTCGCAAACTCCGCCCCCTCTGGTGCCATCACATGGTCGATTGCTGTGCGAGCGTGAGATGCTGGCTGGCTGGCCAAAATTGTTCTACACGTTAATAATAATAATAATAATAATACATTTCATAATACATTTCATTTGTAAGCGCCTTTCAAAACTCTCAAGGTCACTTTACAGTCACAGAATATTTTTTTTCTGTGGGTGAGCAGCGGCAGCCACACACGCCAGCGTTCACTCAAACTGGAAGTAACTCAAATAGATATAAAGCTAGCTAATATATAGCTAATAGCTAGCCAGTTACCGGTCTGCTAGCGCGTTGCGGTGCCAGGCGTAGAATATTTTTTTTTTTTAAAAAGGGTCTGGAGGTCGTGGTCGTAAGTCGAGCTGGTCGTAAGTCGGATGTTACCTGTAATAATAATAATAATAATAATAATTTCATTTCTCAGCGCTGTTCAAAACACTCAAGGTCACTTTCCAGCCACAGGATCAGTTTTTCTGTGGGTGCGCAACGGCAGCCAGCGTTCTCTCAACCCTGAAGTAACTCAACTAGATAGCCAGCTAGACAGTTAGCTAACTAGCTAGATAGCCATACAGCTAATAATAGCCAGCTACATAGCTAGCTAGCTAGACAGATTGCAAATAGATAGCCAGCCAGACAGTTAGCTAACTAGCTAATAGCTAATGCATAGCCCTAATGTGATTCTCCATGTGGGCGGCAAAATTCCAAATATTTCACAGTAAGTTTTTGATGATGATACTGCACAAGTCGCGAGCTGACCCCCCCCCCCCACCCCCCGACCCCCTTTGCCGCCATTTTTATTCATTTTTAGCCATCTTGGCCTCTTTCTGTCTTCCTCGGAGAATCTCCGAGGTGATGTCAGGCCAGAGACTGTAACACACGACGGAGATTGAAAGCCTTTGGTCCCGATCTCCCACCCCCCCAACCCCCTAAGCCCCTCTCATGGCTCCAAGTGATCCAGTTCCTGGTCTCCGAAGGCCTAACACGTCGAGAAATGGAGGTGTGGGTGGGGGGAGGGGCTTTTGTTCCAATTCACTCTCAATTTCGACTCTTGGATTGGATGTACCTTTATTCGTCTCGCACACACAGAGAGTGATTCATTTTTCAGCAGTTGCTGTACCCTTTTTGTGACATGAAGCAGTTCAAGATGAAAGAGGAGCAGATCAAAGCATCCTTTTCACCAGTGGATCAGGGATATCACGGTGGAATGTGCACGTATGCTACAAACTAAATGGTGAACGCAAACACGAAGCTGTAGCATCCATCGATAAAAAGAGACTGTCTCACATTTCTCTAAATCCGCTTCAATTCCAAGCCGCGACTGTTCCACATCCGCATTGACGCTGTGTAAATGCTGCCCATTACAGGTGCAAAAAATGTCATTTCAAATTCAAATTTTTAATTGATATTCGATTGGAATAAACGCTGGCTAGCATCGGGGTTTAAGCCAACCAATTTTGACATCCCGATCAATGGATGATACAGCTGTGTGTTTGCAATACAATAATAATAATACAATAATAATAATAATACATTTCATTTATAAGCACCTTTCAAAACTCTCAAGGACACTTTACAGTCACAGAATATTTTTTTTTTCTGCGGGTGAGCAGCGGCAGCCACACACGCCAGCTTTCACTCAACCCGAAAGTAACAAAGTAAAAAATAAATACAAATAACAAATAATATGACAACACAAAGACACAGAGAGTCATTCATTCTTTCTGTGCCCTCTTTGTGACATGAAGCAGTTCTAGATAACCCCCCCCCCCCCCACACACACACACACACGTCCCTCCCCCCTCCATGTTTGCATTGCTGCTATTTTTGCAGTGCGTCGCTGCAGGTTATGTGCATGCACGTGGACCTCACGCAGGCTCATCTTGCCCGCAATATTTTTTAAAAAAAGGATCTCTTGCTTTTGCACGCTAACATGTTCCATCCACAAACATCCAATAATAATTTCATTTTTCCAAATATCGACCATCAACAACACAGAAATGTCCTTTTTTGTTTTTAAACATTTTTTTCCAGTAGTGTCATTAGTGAATTTTTTAGTGCAACAGCCCTTTGAGAAATTTGTAAGTTAGCTTTTAGCGTAGCTCTCAGTGCTGACATGAATGTATATTATTATTATTATTATAATTATTATCATGTGCTAGCTATTTGCTATCTATTAGCTATCTGGCTGGCTAGCTAGCTAGCTGGCTGGCTAGCTAGCTATTTAGCTAGCTATCTATTCACTATCTAGCTGGCTGGCTATCTAGCTAGGTATCTGTTGGCCATTGATTGGCTAGCGAGCTAGCTTTCTATCTATTTGAGTTACTACCGGGTTGAGTGGCTGGCGCGTGTGGCTGCCACCGCAGAAAAACTGATCCTGTGTCTGTAAAGTGACCTTGAGGGTTTTGAAAGGCGCTTAGATATGAAATGTATTATTATTATTATTATTATTGTTATTATTATAACAAGGCACCATTTTTCTTTGTCATTCATATTCAAATATTGAATCAAAATAATATAAAAAATAAAGACCCTGAACCGTTTTTGGCTAGCAGATCGTATTGTAGTGAATGAATGAATGACTGAATGAATGAATGAATGAATGGCTAGCTGGTGGCTCTTTTGAAATTGTCAAGCTAGTCTCTTTGGGGGGGGGGTTGGAAAGTAAGAAATAAATAGCAATGCAGCGGCCCCAAAAGACCCCCAACCCACCGGGCATCCCTCCTTCCTGCCAGATGGCCAGCGCAGCGCTGCTGGCAAGCGATTGCTGAACCAAAATGTATTTTTGGGGGCATATTTGGGACAGTTAATTCAATTACATAGATGAAAAAAAAAATGCAAATTATGCAAACACAAACTTCACTCTGCGCATGTTTGTCATTCGCATGAATACCCAACGTTGGTCCAAAATGAACATGAACATTCACTTCACTGCGCAAAAATGTGGCCAGTCCAGTGCCAAGGTGGTTTTTGTCATTGTTACTCAAATTCCAGGACCCATAAAAGATTGAGTTTTAGGATGACATCAACATTCAATGCAGCGTAGGAAACATTGGATACTCTTCTTTAATCAGAAAAAAAAACAGTTAATTCCTAAGTTATATGGGTCTGGAGTTATCTGAGCTTGAAATGGGGGCAGATGTCCAAAATCCAATGCAATACAGTACAGACATATTGGTTGGTATAGCGCTTTCACAACAGACGAAGCTAGAACAAAGAGCCAATCATGGCAAAATAGGGAAATTCTGCCCCCTTGTGGAACATTGAAGAGTTAATTCCTAAATTATATGGGTCTGGAGTTATATGAGCTTGAAATGGGGGCGGATGTATAAAATACAATGCAATACATTTTATTGTATTGATTGACATAGCGCTTTAACAACAGATGAAGCCGGAACAAAGCGCTAACATGACAAAAAAGGAGAATGCTGCCCCTTGTGGAAGGGAAAGACATTGAAGAGTTAATTCCTAAATTATATGGGTCTGGAGTTATATGAGCTTGAAATTGGGGCGGATGTACAAAATACAATGCAATACATCCATATTGGTTGATATAGCGCTTTAACAACAGATGAAGCTTGAACAAAGCGCTAACATTGAAAAAAAGGAAAATGCTGCCCCTTGTGGAGGGAAAAAAAATAACTTGAGCTTGGTTACTCCCTGGAGCTTTCTACTATCTTTGTGACTGCTTTATTTCCTGTATATGATAGGTGTCCATGTTAAGCACTTTGTTACAGCTTCAGGTGTTGTGAAAGCGCGATATAAATCAATATGTATTGTATTGTATTGAATTGTATTGTCAGAGGTCTGACCAGCGCTTTATCGGCACCCAAGCATGGAAAAAAAACCCGAACAAATTCGGGAATGGCGCTCTATGTCATATTTTCAATTCCCAAATAAATTCACAAACGGCAGTGAATGAGTTCAAATTTTTCCGACATTCCTTTTCTTTGCCGGCGCGATGATGCAATCGAGTCCATCTATTAGCTATCTATTAGTGGTCTAGCTGGCTCTGCGAGCTATCTAGCTAGCTATCTATTAGCTATCTATTAGCGGTCTAGCTGGGTAGCTAGCTATCTACCTAACTATCAATTAGCTATATTTTAGCTAGCTATCAAGCTTTCTATCTATTTGAGTTACTTCCGTGTTGAGTGAACGCTCGCGCATGTGGCTGCCGCTTCTCAACCACAGAAAAATGTATCCCGTGACTGTAAAGTGACCTTGAGAGTTTCGAAAGGTGCTCATAAATCAAATGTATTATTATTATTATTATTATTATAATAATTATTAAACCACAGGTGTCCAAGTCGAGGATCAGGGGCCAAATCTGGCCCACCACGTTATTTTATTCGGCCCGGGAAAGCAAATCAAACTTGTGGAATTCCATGCTCGTCTATCGCTAGCTAGCGAGTGAGCTAGCTAGTTTTTCTATTCAGCTAGCTAGGCTAATCCCTTAGATCACGGGTGTCAAAGTCAAGGCCCGGGGGCTAAATCTGTCCCGGCACATCATTTTATTCGGCCCGTGTGGTTATTAAAAGCATTCTTTTTATTATTATTATTATTATTATTATTATTATTATTATTACAAAAGCAGAAAAAAGAAGAAGAGCTGACGTGAAGCAGATGACGCCCGATTGCACATCCAAATGTAAACGGACAGCGGCGTGCGCGCGGGTGTGCGTTTTTTTTTTTTTAAGTGCTTTACCATCAAGTCGTCGTGTGTTAGCTTGACGCTAACCTTTAACGGGATTGGTTGAAGGCCATGTGTGATGACTTCATTTTGAAGGGTAACAAGACGAGACAGGAGGAGGGCCGCGGGGGGGCCGCGTGCATCCGAGTGTGCCTGTTTTACACCCACCCGACCCCCTTTCGACTTTCCTTACGTGACCCCCCCCCCCGCCCACCTCAAAACCCACCCGACGAGTTTCGTCTCTGTGCCCCCTCCAGATGAGTTCGTGCAGCAGCCGCGCGTTGACCATCCTGTCCACGGTTTTTGGGGCGTGCGGGTTGCTGCTGGTGGGTGTGGCCGTGTCCACCGACTACTGGCTCATCATGGTGGAAGGGGTCATCCTGCAGCACAACCAGAGTATGGAGGTCAAGATGGCGCTGCATTCGGGCCTCTGGAGGGTCTGCTTCGTGGCCGGTGGGGGCGCCCGCGCTTGGCATGCAGAAACCTAGCCAATAGGAAGAAAAAAACTTTTTTTGATCCACGCACCCCTCCTCTTCAAAGGCTGTGTGTGTGTGTGTGTGTGTGTGTGTGTGTGTGTGTGTGTGTGTGTGTGTGTGTGTGTGTGTGTGTGTGTGTGTGTGTGTGTGTGTGTGTGTGTGTGTGTGTGTGTGTGTGTGTGTGTGTGTGTGTGTGTGTGTGTGTGCGTGCGTGTGTGTGTGTGTGTGTGTGTGTGTGTGTGTGTGTGTGTATGTGTGTGTGTGTGTGTGTGTGTGTGTGTGTGCGTGTGTGTGTGCGTGTGTGTGTGTGTGTGTCTGTGTGTGCGCGTGTGTGCATGTGCGTGTGTTGATGTAGATCTAGATAGAGAGAGAGAGAGACAGATGTAGATATAGAGATACGTAGATATTGAGAGATAGAAACCGATAAAGATACAAATATTGATATTGATAGATATAGATACAGACATGGATGCAGATGTAGATATAGATATAGAGAGATAGATAGAGTGATATAGATATCTAGATAGAGAGAAAGAGACCAATATAAATACAAATATTGATAGATATATATAGATATAGAGAGCTAGATATAGCTAGATAGATCTAGATATAGAGCGATGGTAGATGGATCGCAATCGATATACAATGTAGATAAACATATTGATAGATATAGATAGATTCATATAGCTAGATAGATATAGAGAGATAGAGACCGAAAAAGATAAAATATTGATAGACATAGATATAAAGGGATAGATATAAATTGACATAGATATATGGAGACAGATATAGAGAGATACAGACCAATATACATAAAAATATTGATAGCTAGATATAGATATATATATAGAGAGAGAAAGATACAAACTAGTACCAGTAGATAAAAATATTGATATATATATAGTTCGATATAGATAGATACAGACCAATATACATAAAAATATTTATAGCTAGATATAGATATATATAGAGAGATAGAAACTAGTACCAGTAGATAAAAATATTGATAGATATAGATAGATAGATAGATAGATAGATAGATAGATAGATAGATAGATAGATAGATAGATAGATAGATAGATAGATAGATAGATAGATAGATAGATAGATAGATAGATAGATAGATAGATAGATAGATAGATAGATATAGAGACCGATATACAATGTAGATAAAAAGATTGAGGTATAGATTATATAGATATAGATAGCTAGATATAGCTAGATAGATATAGAGCTAGATATACAGTAGATGGATGGATAGATAGATGGATAGATAGACAAACAGATAGATTGATGGATATATATTTTCCGTCGAGTTACATTATCTAATAACATATCTCGTGAGGATATGAATAATTTCGTGTGCGTCTACTTTCAGGGGCTGAAAACGGGAGATGCGTGGCGTCAGAATACTTCACCGAACCCGACATCGAGATCACGACTGAAAATACCGCCAACATTCTCAGTGAGTCCAAACGTCGCACTGCACATTTTGACTTGCAATGACTCCTGCTGGCGGATCAAGGGTACTGCTCTTAAAATGGCTGCCTCCGTATCCAGTAAGAGACTGTCGACGTCCTGGATAGTTTGTTTTCTCCATAGCTTACTTTTTTGTCCTCTCTAGTACTTCTACATACTAGAACTTACTCAGAACTACGACTTGATTTACTTTTATTAATAATAATAATAATCCATTTCATTTATAAGCGCCTTTCAAAACTATCAAGGTCACTTTACAATCACAGGATAAGTTTTTCTGTTGGTGAGCAGCGGCAGCCACACGCGCCAGCGGTCACTCAACCCGGAATAACTCAAACAGATAGAAAGATAGCTAGCTAGCTAATAGTATGCTAGATAGCTAGGTAATAGATAGCCAGCTAACTAGATAGCTAATATGTTGTCTGACTCAAATAGCTAGCTAGCTAGCTATATTGCTAACAGCTACCTCTCTAGCTATCATTTAAAAGTCACTATTAATCATCAAGGAACAGTGACTGAGCTAGCGACTTACAAATTCGACAAGTTACTCCTAAAACTAGCGTTAAAACTACTTCCTCTACTACTGCTACTTTGACGACTGTTTAACGCTTGAACCCCCCTTATACGCCACGTCCCCCCCGCAGAGATGGTGCGGACGGCGACGCCGTTCCCGATGGTGTCGCTACTCTTCGTCTTCACCGCCTTCGTCATTAGCAACGTCGGACACATCCAGCCTCAGCGTACCATCCTCGCCTTTGTCTCGGGGATCTTCTTCATCCTCTCAGGTGACACTCAGTCGACAACTTAAATGACAAACGGCACCAACCTTTAAAGGACAACCGACACCTCCAGACAAGTTGTGTCCATAATTTGTAAAATGGCTTCAAATGACTCCTACTGGGCGTATTTTACAAAGATTCCACCGTATATAGCGATATTCTACGTTTTAAGACTCGCACTGAATATTCAGGAAGTCTCGTTTTCGAGTTGGTGACGATTCCTGACGTGACGTCACGGAGGGAACACCCCTGACCGAGAAAGCGACACACAATGCATTTTGGGTACTTTTTTCATCTGAAAACACTGTGTTGATTGCGAAATTTGAAGGAAAACACATAATTAACGCGATGGTCAATCGTTGTGTGTTGCACCAAGACTACTATTTGATACTAGTTGACACAAATTCCCAGCGGACAAATCAGCCCACTTGCAACGTTGCTTGTGCGCCATCTTGTGCATTTTCTAGGCGCTACATTGGAGTTCAGATGCCTCCAATTGATACGGAAGGACTTCTTTCATCGATTGCAAACATTTATGCTTTCCTCTTCAGAACTATTTGAATCATATTCATAACTGGATGAGTAACAAGGAAGCATCTTCTCCAAATCTGAAGCCATTGTTTTGATTCTCGAGCAAGGCAAGACGTCCTGGCGTGACACCACGAACAAGGGGGCGGGACCTTCTGAAACTGGCCACTTCCTGTTTTAAATTGAAGTAGTTTTTAGACACTAACTCATTTTTATTGGTGTTTTGCATTTGACTAAAAGTAACAGCCTACGTGTTTTGGGTATTTTAGATGCTATAAAACGTTTTTCTGATGTCAGTTTGGAAACAAAAAAATGGTGTCGGTTGTCCTTTAAAATTTAAGGTGTATTTTTAATGGTAATGATTATGACACCCCCCTCCCCCCTCAAAAAAAAATCAAAATTGTGGTCATTAAAAGCCTTGTATCTATACAAAAGATGATACCCCCACGCCCTCTTTCCCAATCCAGTCATGTGATTTTTCTGCATTTTTGTAGTTCGCCCTCTTGACCGGCAGGTGGCGGTGATGGCCCCTGTTGCTTCCGAACGGTGACAGATTGCGGCCCTTGAGCGTGTTGCAGCACTGCAGGGCTTGCGGCATCCCAGGATGTTAAAAAGCAGACGAGTGGGGGATTGGGCGGGGCAAATGACAGTTTTTAATGCCATAACATTTATAAAATGGGTCAGTGCAACCATTAAAAGAAGAAAAATAAACATTTGGATAGATAATAATTATTTTATTATAATTTATATTATAATAATTTCATTTATAAGCACCTTTCAAAACTCTCAAGGTCACTTTACAGTCACAGGATAAGTTTTTTTGTGGGTGAGCAGCGGCAGCCACACGCGCAAGCGTTCACTCAACCCAGAAGATGCTAATATGTATGAGAAACAGCACTGTATATCATTACATATTTATGTTATGTAAGTATGTATGTTATGTACAGTTAAAAGCCGAGGTAGTTTTTCAAACAGGAAATCCGCAACGTCCGAAACTAATTTTCAAGTCCTCCAATCGTTTGTGTGTGGAATCCATTTTTTATTCTTTGTTCTTATTGTCCCTTTCCTGGCGGCGGCGGCGGTGGCGGTGGTCTGCAGGCCTGAGCCTGGTCGTAGGTCTGGTCCTCTACATCTCCAGCATCAACGACGAGGTGATGAACCGTCCCAGGGAGCCCGAGCAGTTCTTCAACTACCACTACGGATGGTCTTTCGCCTTCGCCGCTTCCTCCTTCCTGCTCAAAGAGGTCGGTCGACGTTATTTGAAGATTGCGACATACCCAGACTCAAATCCGATTGAATTAAACACACAAAAAATGTGAATAATACAACAAAATGAAGAAAATAGACCGAAAACATTTGTGTAGTAGGCCAGTGCCTGCAAGCTATCTGGCTGGCTATCTATTAGCTAGCTATGAGTTATCTATTAGCTATGTATTAGCTAGCTAGCTTTCTATCTATTTGTTCAAGCTGTATGCGTATATTGGATGAATTGATTTCCATTGGTGAAATGCAACTCATATGGTTACTTCTGGGTAGAGTGAACGCTGGCGCGAATGGCTGCCGCTGCTCACCCGCACAAAAGTGTCCTTGAGAGTTTTGAAAGGCGCTTAGAAATTAAATGTATTATTATTATTATTATTATTATTATTATTATTAATTGCTTTCAATGTCTAGTTCAAACTGCTATTTTATTATTTGTCATTTTACTTATGGTTTTATAGTTATGTGCTTTGTTTCATTGTTTTTATTGTAAAGTGTCCTTGGGTGTTTTGAAAGGCGCTTGAAATTAAATGTATTATTATTATTATTATTATTATTATTATTATTATTATTATTATAAGAATATGACGTAAAGCGGCATTCCCGTTTTTTCCCCCGATTTTTTTTCGTGCTTGGGTGCCAATAAAGCGCTGGTCAGACCTCCGGCAATATTTTTTTTTTCCCTTCCACGAGGGGGCAGCATTTGCCTTTTGTCTATGTTAGCACTTTGTTACAGCTTCATCTGTTGCTAGCGAGCTATTCACTGTCTATTAGCTAGGTAGCTTTCTATCTATTTGAGTTATTCCGGGTTGAGTCCAAGCTGGCATGTGTATCTTGACCCTTGTTTTTGGGCCCACAGGGCGCGGGCGTACTCTCCGTCTACCTGTTCATGAAGCGCTACGCAGAAGAAGAGATGTACCGCCCCCACCCGGCGCTCTACCGCCCCCGCCTGTCCGACAGCAGCGACTACAGCGGCCAGTTCCTCCACCCGGAATCAACATGGCCGCCGCCCAAGCGAGGCCGCAGCACGTCGGAAGCCTCCAGCGACATTTCCATCCAGCTCAACCAGCCGCCGCCGCTTAACCCGCCCAAAATCGGCGGCCAGATGGGGGGCCACGTCAACACCCCGTCCGGGTCCTCTTCCGGGGGAAGCTACGCTAACCCCCCGCTTGTCGCCGGGTACCCGGCGCATAGCCTGCCCAGGTCGCATTCGCCGCATCTCCAAAGCCAAGGCCTGTCAATGGCCGCGCCCCCTCCGCCGGTCCCGCCCCCTCACTACCACGCCCACATGCACATGAGCGCCTCCCCTTGTTAGGAAAAAGGCGGTGACTACTTTCCGTCATGCGGCAAAATGGCCGCAAGTGCGACATCCGCGACAGGATGACGAAAGTTTGGCAATAAGCGTTGAAATGTTGACGGGGAGAAAGTTAACGTTGAGGGTTTTATGAGTGGGCGTGGCCATTTTGAAACGTGGATAACGTTTCTTCAAAATCGGAATGCGATTTCACGTTTCGTAAACTACCCGTCATACTTTCCGCCGGATTATTTCGACAGTAGGTCAACAACCCCGTCGATGGACCGCGAATGTTGTCGGCGTTTCGAGAAGAAATGCGAGAGGGGTCGACATCATGATTATTAACGTTATATTTTGTATATTCCGTGAAATTATTGTATATAGACTTCGATGAGAAGGTTTCTTCAGCCGGCATCTGTACTTCTTTGAAGGTGTCGGACGTTTCGCTTCTTATCCAAGAAACTGTGTCAGCGAACTAAAATCTTTTGCTGGTAGTTTTGGCCCTATATATATATATCCCTACTGTCCAGATGTGGCGGTGCCAGGCTCTGCTATGATTGGTCCCTGCTCTCAGGTCAGGGGGAGCAGAGGACTATTCTCTGCAGCTACACTGATCTATTGTCCTGCCTGAGTATGGGGTCTACGACTGGCCTGATTGCCCCCTCCCCCATTTGATCTGGTACCACCTCATCAGCATAACTAATCCTATGTTGCCTAAGAAGTCAGTTGTAGGAACGATCCAAATTGAACCCCACCCCACCATGGCGATTTAGTGAAGGGTTTTGCTGTTTTATGAAAATAGCTTCTTTTACTCCCCTTTCAAACTATCTATTGCTAAGATTTTAACCTCATTGTCGTCAAATGAGTGGTTGCTAGCTTTTAGGTGCATATGTACTGCAGATCGGGGCCCACTAGTATTATCCCTGTGATGTCGATAAAATCTTTTTTGGAGAATTTGTTTAGTCTCCCCAATTATGGATTGCTCTTTACAATTTTCATTTTTAGAATGAGAGCAGTGACCAATCACAGCAGAGTCTGGCGCCGCCACGTCTGGACAGTCGGGATGTACATAGACTTGCACATTTGGAATTTGTGGACTGGAAATCAGAATGGACATTTTGGACACGAGAAGAAGACAAAAGGACGACTGACGCTTTCAGCAATAAATTGATGGTATTTGAACACCTACACTGTCTGTAAGTAAAGAATCTGCTTTAAATTAGATATCAAGTAGACAGGATGAACTTAGTACAACGAATCAATTGCTGGTGACGTCATCGCCATTCTCTTAATGCGGTAGAAAACACTTACACGCTCCCTTTAGCTCCTCCCCCAGGATTTCTTTCCACTTTAGTGCGCTTCAAGCACTTTATTTGAAGGATGAAGCGCCAATTGCACACACTACTGGCAACTTGGTGAACTGCACCCCGGCTGGACCTGGTTTGTGGGCGCTCAAAAATATTGCAGATATTCTTGAAAAATCCATCAGAATATATATATACATAAATATATATATATATATATATATCGATATATATATATAAATTCATAAGCACGGAGAAAATTACATATATAAATTCATAAGAATATATATATTCATAATTAATTATATACGATACTTTCATAATTAATTAAATATATATGTGTGTGTGTATGTGTGTATGTATATGTGTGTATATATATATATATATATATATATATATATATATATTATATATATATATTCATATTATTAAATATATATTATAATATATATATATATATATATATATATACATACATACCTTCTACATACATATACATACATACATACCTTCTGCGCCCTCTGGTATTTTTCTCTTCAATAAACAGCTGAAATGGATATGCAGGAATATATAAATAGAAAAAGTCTGCACACCCCTGGTCAAATGGCAGATTTTCATGATATGTACGATGCTGGTTTTTTTCTCCTGTTGCGGAATTGTGAAGGGCTTGAAATAGAAAAGCCTACTAGAACACCTGAAATAGATTTTTGAGGTGAGTATGTGTATTACCTCATTCATTTCCATTCACAGATGTATTCGGGAAGTGACAATGTGACAACTGACCTTCATTTATTTTACATTTTGAATGTGATTGGCTCATTGCAGGAGGGTGTGAACACTTTTGCAACCTCATTATTTCATTAGTTTCGCTCTCCAAAATAGGTTTGTGTGTTACATGTTGCAGTAACAGTGGGAAAATGTGTTTTTTTTTAGGGGGGGGGCATCTATTTTAAATGCAAAACAAAAAAAAACACATCTGAACAATGGTATGTCGCTATTCAATTTCTAGCATATGATCATAATACTGGCTGTGATTTCTTGGCACCGCATTTTTATGTATTTTTTTGCTTGAAACACTCGTTCTTTTTTGGTCGCACTGGGTAAACAACGACGTTGTGCATCACTTTGCACTTCATTCGTGACGAGACGACACATCCTCGGGCCGAAATTGATCTGTGTGTGTATTTTTTTTTTTTTTTTTGTCAGCACGTGTGATGCCACGTGCCGCCATTTTCGCTCTAAGACTGAATTTGTCGCCGCTTTATTTGCTACGTCAGCGTTTTGAAAGAGCTTTGTGGAATAACGGAAAGAAATGTTTTAGTTATGCTTGGCTGACTGTATGTCTTAAACTACAACCGACGTCTCCGGACAAGTTGTGTCCATAATTTGTAAAATGGCTTCAAATGACTTCGACTGAGCGTATTTTACAAAGATTCCACCACATATAGCTATATTTTACATTTTAAGACTTGCGCTGAATATTCAGGAAGTCTTGTTTTTGATTTGGTGATGAGTCCGTACGTGATGTCACTGAAGGAATGCCCCTGACCGAAAAAAAGGACACACTGTAGCAGTCCTTCCATCACGCCAATGCTTGTTTGGTCTGAAAACCTCATGTTGCACCAGAAAGAGCCAGAAGAGGGTGTCCAAGCTCCATGTAATGAATTTATCAGCCTGTGGAAACGGGCTTATTCATTCCTCACAGGAGGTCGGTGGCCATTTTCTGCCTCTTGTTGGGTGAGACATTTCCCCCCAATGTTGCCTCAAAATGGCACGGAATAAATTCTTTAATCGATTGCAAACATGTATGCTTTCCTCTTCAGAACTATTTGAGTCATATTCATAACTGGATGTGTAACAAGAAAGCATATTCCCCGAATCTGAAGCCATTGTTTTGATTCTCCAGCAATGCAAGACGTATTGGCGTGACGTCATAAACTGGGGGCGGGGCTTTCTGAAAATGCCCAATTCGCAGCTCAATTTTGTTTTGCAGATTTTGGACACTTTAAGTCATTTTTATTGGTGTTTTGCATTTGAATAAAAATATCATAATGCGTGTTTTGGGTATTTTAGAAGCTATAAAACGCTTTTCTGATGTCAGTTAAAAAACAAAAAAGTGACGTCGGTTGTCCTTTAAGCAACACCACAGGTGTCAAAATATGTTCCTCGAAGGCCTCCTTTTTTGTTATCCTCTAGACCAGGGGTGTCAATTGATTTCTCAAACGAAATAAAACGATCAATAACCTACAAAAACTAGCAACGTGTACTAAACTTGAAATTAACCCCTGACTAGAGAAAAAAAAACGTTCCACTACCACTGCCGCCATCTTTGATGTCCACAATCAACAAAATGGGGCGACATTCTGACTACTTTTCCACATCGCCATTTTGAGTGTACGTGTGATTTTTGAATTGTGTCCTGTTTTTTTTTTCTTCTTCTTCTTTTCTTTGCATGTGTGCGCATTGCGGAGTTGAGTGGATCTCTCTTTTCACCATCGCCATTTGTGCATGAAAGAGCTGTCACTACGAATTAGCTCGTTGTGGCAATCGCCCTATGCCCACCCCCCCAGTGTGTGTGTGTGTTGGGCAGCAAAGCCATTTTCGAGCTATTGAAGGTCATTGTCTGCTGGCTTTTGTGCAACCTAATTGTTTGTGTGCGTGTGCGCGCGTGTGTCCTGCAGCAGCTCAGCAAGTGGCCACGTTTTTTTTTGTAAATTGACAGAGGTGACATAATTCAGCTCCAACCACCCACCGACAGCAACGAAGTCATGAGATCAGCGCTCGCGTTTGCCGTGACAGACAAAGTCGGTGTGTATCGATTCATCGACATTGATTGGCGATTGACACGCGCACAAACAGAACGACGGCGAGTTTCGTAGTTTAGTCATTTGACGGATCCCGGAAGTACGAACGTTAGCATGAGCCCCGGTGTTAGCGATCGAATTAATATCAGCACACAATATTATTATTTAGTCGAGAATATTTCTAAACCACTTATTTGGGGGTGTGGGGGCTTTGTCGTTCATTTTATGTCCTATTTTTAAAATCATTGGTAGTTTGATTAGAGTCGTTTGATAGATACCGGAAGCACGAATGTTAGCATGAATTCCGGTATTAGCAATCGATTTTGTGTCAGCACACAGCATTATGTAGTCCCGACGTATTTGTAAAACTCACTTTTTTTGTAGTGAGGGTATTTGGCTTTGTTGTTCATTTTATTTCCTTTTTTAAAACTTTTGTAGTTTTGAGTCGTTTGACGGATCCCGGAAGTACGAATGTTAGCATGAGCCCCGGTGTTAGCAATCAAATTCATGTCAGCACCGTAGCACACAATATGGTTTAGTATTTGCAAAACTGAGTTCTTTTTTTGTCAGGGGGCTTTGTTGTTAGTTTTATTTCCCGTTTTTAAAAGCATTCGGATTGTTTCGGATGCATTTTGTTTGTTAAAGCGTCACGGCTAGGTATACGATGCTAGCATATTCGACAGGCCCAGATTAAAACTAAACAATGCAACAAAAGGCAGCGATACGTTTGCGTCGCTTTGAATGATGATATTTTTTTTCGTTATTTCATTTGGTATTTTCGGGAATTCTTTACTTGAGCGACATTCAAATACGATCAATCTTATACAACAACCCGGTCGTTGACTATTTTGGTAATTTAAACACGAGCTCCTGCAGCCTAAATTAGCGATGCGGTGATTCTCCAGCATTTTATTAATTCTGCATTTTTATGACGGCCATTCTAATGAGACTTGGACATTTTTATTGATTTTGTTGTCGATTAAAAAAAACGTTTTCGCACGAGTTTTCAGACAGCTAGCAACTCGGATTGGAGTCCAAAATATCTCCAGTCTGTCATTCTGACATGCAGCGTGAAGAATCCGTGCTCAGACAGTGACGTATGCACCGCTCTCCCAAGACATTTTACCGCTTTCTAAAATGATATTTGAATCAAATTCCTTCTGATCTGACCTTAAACTCCTCATTTAATTACACAGTCGCAGCGGAGTGGCCACCCTCCCCATGGGCTCCTCCTCCTACCCCCACCATGACCACCATCATCTTCATCACCACCACCGCCATCATCTCCTCCCAACCTCTGGCGGAGTGTGACGCGTACAGAGCAGCTCTGACATCCCCGCAGCAGCCTGCAGGTGCGTGATTTCCTTTTTTGACGCGTGTGCCGTTTGATTTTCAACACGCGTGTGCAGTGCGTCCGTGCGCTTGTGTGCGATTTTGTCGCGAACAAGCGGTACGGAAAATGGATGGATGGATGGATGGATAGAAACGTGCATCCGATTTGCACCGCGGCGAGTGGAAAAAAACGTGTCAGATGACATCATGTTTGGATTATTTACCGTGTAACGCGGGGACTATAATTAGCAGCGTCAATTATGCAAATGATGTCCTTATAATAGCTCATTGGTAGCCCCCCCAAGCCCCTTCCTCGACTGCCTTCCACCTCTATCGTCTTCTCCCCCCCCCCCTCCTTATTACATCCATGTTCATTAATCTTATGGATGCCGCAATCGATAATTTGCAGACGTCTCAATGAGAGGCGTCCATTTTGCCCCCCCCCCATCCTCATTCCCTCTTCCGTGACCCCCCCCCCCCACACACACACACGAATAGCCAGTGTCAATGCGTGTGTTTGTGTGCTTGTGCATGTTCTGTTAAATGAATCCACCGCAGTCTGCATCACAATTCACTAGGTGTGTGTGTGCACATAGACCACCCCGATAACCACCCCCCCCCTCCACTCCACATAAAAAAACCCTACCCCACCACCCCCCTCCCATCCTCGCAGGGACGTCATGTTGACAATGACCCACATGATGTTCATCTGTTTGTCCACTCATAAAAATAATGTCCCCGCTGTTTCCTGTTTTGCATCGATTGCACGTATCATTTTTTTTCATGAAAGCACATGTGGAGAGGAAGGTGTGAGGGAGGGGGGGGGGTGCACTGCAGCAATTATGGGACCCCCTGCTCCCCCCCCCCGCCCCGCCCCTGAAAAAAAGGTGATGTTTGGCTTGCACTGATTTTAATTTGTCCAGGCTTAATTAATTAATAAATAAACAACCAAATATACAGATAAATGAATGAACGAATAGACAACTAAATAAATGAGATAAATAAATAAATAAATACATACATACATAATCAAACAAATAAATGGATATATAGATAAATAAATAATTAGATAAATGAATAAATAAATAGACAAATAAATAAGTAGATAAAGAAATACATAGATAAACAAACAAATAAATAGATATATGTGGCTGCCGCTGCTCACCCACAGAAAAACTTATCCTGTGACTGTAAAGGGACCTCGAGAGTTTTGAAAGGTGCTTAGAAATGGAATGTATTATTATTATTATTATAAATAAATGCATACATAGAAAATCAAACAAATCAATGGATAAATAGATAAAGAAATAAATACGTACATACATAGATAATTAAACAAATAAATGGGTATATAGATAAATAAATAATTAGATAAATGAATAAATAAATAGACAAATAAATAAGTAGATAAAGAAATACATAGATAAACAAACAAATAAATAGATATCTGTGGCTGCCGCTGCTCACCCACAGAAAAACTTATCCTGCTGTGACTGTAAAGGGACCTCGAGAGTTTTGAAAGGCGCTTAGAAATGGAATGTATTCTTCTTCTTCTTATTATTATTATTATAAATAAATACATACATAGAAAATCAAACAAATCAATGGATAAATAGATAAAGAAATAAATACGTACATACATAGATAATAAACAAATAAATGGGTATATAGATAAATAAATAATTAGATAAATGAATAAATACATAGACAAATAAATAAATAAGTAGATGCATAAATACATACATACATCGATTAAAAAAAACAAATGAATGGCTATAAAGATAAATAAATAGACAAATAAATAGATAATTAAATAAATCAGAATCAGAATCAGAATCAGAATACCTTTATTCGTCCCGCAATGGGGAAATTTGCAGTCCACAGCAGCAATTGAAGAGGGATGGGGTTGGGGTGGGAGTGAAAGGATAGAAAACAAGATATTCTAAGCATAACAAAATAAAAATGTCAACTGTATAAATGCGACTTTTTGTACTGGTAGAAGTTTTGATAAAATCCCAACAGCCTGTTTATAAAAAAAAAATGTTCTTAACCTGTGACTGTAAAGTGTCCTTGAGAGTTTTGAAATGTGCTTATAAATGAAACTTATTATTATTATTATTATTATTATTCATGTAATACAACGCAACGAACGCTAGGGGGTACTATGTTCAAGGACTTCAGACATAAAATACGAAGAAGAATATTTCGTCACACAACAATTTACTGCCATGCTTTATAAACACAAAACAAAACAAAAAAAAATAAATAGGTTGTTAGGTAGGTAGGTAGATACAAAACATAAATAAATCCAAAGCATAAATAACATTTGTTTGTGTTGGCCTACATGAATACGCGGCATATTCCAGCCCACCTGCAGCTTTGCAGCCAACAGGGTTCCTTTCAACCCCCCCGCCGACGGATCAATCGATCAAGTGGTGTGACCCAATACTTTTGTCCGCTTGGCATACGCGTACATGTGACCTTTAAAAAGCGCACCTGTGGATTCTGGGTTGCCGCCAAGTCCACGCTTACGCTACGAGGTGACTCATTCCCGTCAATGGTGGCCCACTCAGCCCGAATGAAAACATTTCCCGGTACTCGAGTCGTGGACTTTATGACGGACAGCTAAGCTAGCAAGAGCGAGCTCGCAACGTTGCTCTGTCGCGGCTAAATGCAGAATTCGGATTCGGACTGGACTAGTTGACACGCGTGTGTCATACAAGGATGAGTGGCTCATGCTGCTGAGTACATGTTGATGATTCATTTAGCAATTAGCTTTTGTTCCTTTGGCTAGCTTGTTCGTAATGGCTTTAGCGTATGTGGTAAAAAAAAAATCAACGTTTTGGATTGGATTAGCCTTTATTAGTCTCACAGTGGAGAAATTGACATTGCATAGCAGGAAAGTGATGAAAGTAAGAGGAAAGGAAAGGAAGAAGTAGAAAACAAAATACAGGAGCTGCTGTAAAGGCAGCCGCTCTCGCGGGCGCCATCTTGGAGTCAAAACAACAACAAAAAAACTAAATAACAAAATTATATGACAATAAAAAGACACCATCATTCAATTTTAAGCGCTTTCTGCACCCTCTTTGTCGCACGAAGCAATTCTAGATGAAAGAGTAGACGATCAAAGCGGCCTTTTCACCAGTGGATCAGGGATATCATGGTGGAATGTGCACGTCTTCTACAAGCTAAATGTTGACAGCGAACACGAAGCTGTAGCATCCATTGATAAAAAAAGACTGTGACATTTCTGTACATCCGCTTCAATTCCAAGCCGCGACCGTTCCACATCCGCATTGGCGCTGTGAAAATGCTGCACATTGCAGGCGCAAAAAAAAATCATTTCAAATTCTAATTTTTAATTGCTATTCGATTGATATTTGACTAAATGCTGGCTAGCTATCTGGGTGGCTATCTATCTAGCTAGCTATCTATTACTATTACTATTCGTTATCTGGCTAGCTTTCTATCTTTTTGAGTTACTTCTTTTTAGCTATATAGCCATCTAGCTAGTTATCTATCTAGCTAACTATTGGATATCTATAATAATAATAATAAATAATAATAATAATAATAATACATTTCATTTCTAAGTGCCTTTCAAAACTGCCAAGGTCACTTTATAGTCACAGAATAGGTTTTTCTGTGAGTGAGCAGCGGCAGCCACTCGCGCCAGCGTTCACTTAACCCGGAAGTAACTCAAATACATAGAAATCTAGCTAGCTAATTGATAGCTAATAGATAGACAGCTAGCTATATAACTAATAGATAGCTAGCCACTTAGCTGATACATAGCTAATAGAGAGCTAATAGAGAGATAATAGATAGCAAATAGCCATCTAGCCAGCTAGCTATATAACTAATAGATAGCCAGCCAGATAGCTAGCCAGCCAGTTAGCTAATATAGCAAATAGATAGCACATAGATACCCAGCTCGACAGCAAATAGATCGGTCACGCGGTAGTCAGCTAGGTAACTAACTAGATAGATAGATAGATGGATAGATAGATAGATAGATAGCAAGATAGCTAAAGAAATAAAGAGAAGTGAAGAGATAAATGGCCCTTCCGCTTGAATATTTATGTCCGATCATCCAAGACGACTATTTCGGGATCCTCTTGGAGCGAGGGTGTGACCATCGCGTCGATATTTGTGAGCGTTGTGTCATGATTTTCAGTTTTTTATCAGACCACACACACACACCTGCGTTTAGCCATTCCGTCGTTGTCACCAGCCAGACTCCAATTTCCATATTTTTGCATCCGTTGCGGGCCTTGAATCTGTAATCCTTTGCGTCCTTTGCGTGAGCCTCTTGGGGAACATTATCTTCACCGATGAAAAATTAAAGCGACAATCTTTTTTTAAAAAAGCAGCAAATTTGTTCGGGTTTTGGTTTTTCATGCTTGGGTGCTGATAAAGCACTGGTCAGACCTCTGGTAATGTTTTTTCTCTTTCCACAAGGGGGCAGCATTTCCCCTTTTGTCCATGTTAGCGCTTTGTTCCAGCTTCAACTGTTGTTAAAGCGCGATATCAACCAATCTGGATGTATTGTATTGTATTTTGGACATCCACCCCCATTTCAAGCTCGCATAACTCCAGACCCATATTGTTTTGGAATTAACTCTTTTTTTCTGATGAAAGAAGAGCGTCTGCGGTTTCTTGTGCTGTATTGAATATTTATGTAATTCTTAAAGCGCTGTATAAATCAATATGTATGTATGTATTGCATTGTATTTTGGACATCTGCCCTCATTTCGAGCTCAGATAACTCCAGACTCGTATAACTTAGGAATTAAATCATTTTTTTTCTGATGAAAGAAGAGCGTCTAAGGTTTCTAACCCTGTCTTGAATGTTTATGTAGTCCTAAAAGTCAATATTCTGTGAGTCCTGGAATTCGAGTGACAATGACAAAAACCCTGGCACTGGAGTGGACAAATTTGTGCATATCTTCTGGCAGTGAATGAGTTAATCGCTCCAATTTGACTAAAAACACTTGGGAGTTTTTTTTTTTTTTTTTTTGTGGGGGTGGTCTTTTTGTTGTTGTTTATTTTTATTTTTACCAGTCCCAAAATGCCTCCACCATGTCTCGGTTCCTCCTGTATTGACAAAAAAAAATGACCCAAAAGGCCAAAAATCCAAACTACCAATTGAAGTTTCAAATCTTTTTTTTTCTATTTTTTTATCTTTTTAATGGCGCCCTCTTGTCCTTTCACGCTCTCCCCCCTTCTGTTAATTATTGGAAGGAAATGGGAAGCGCTGATAATTAAATTGCAATTATGATCTTGCGCACGGGGGGGACTTTGCCTCTAGGGAATCGTAAAGGAAGGTCGCAAAAAAGGTCACACACGCGTGTGCGTGTGTGTTACGGGCCCATTTTTTGGGTATTTATTTCTCTTAAGGGAGCCATTTCATGCTGATGGGTGTGAAAATGTCATCGCATGACGGCTAATGCGTCGTTTGCTAACACGCCACACTGCAGCAGTGTCGCTCCACGACGGCGGTTTACATAATAAGGAGGTGGGAGGGAGCGCTACGAGTATGACGGGGACGTCTGGTTGTGGGGGGGGGAGGGGGCAACAGTTTCCAATGCAGTCGCATCTTGGATGGCGGCGTGGGTGAGGAGGGGGGGGGGCGTTCACAATGCAAACGGGATTTAACCTATTTTGCCCGTGATACCATATTGCGTCATCAAATATTCACAAGGATTCATGTCGCCTCACTGTGTGTGTGTGTGTGTTTGTATGACTAGTCTTGTGAGGACCACTAACATTTTATACCATACGTAGTGAGGACATTTTTGACAAGTGAGGATTTTGGACGGTCCTCACAAGTTTTCCCATTCTAAAGGCTTCTAGAGGGTCTATGCATCTGTTAGAGTTTCTAAAAGCTCCTCACAAATTCACTCAAAATGATTTTTTGGCGCATATTTTCATTTCACTTGGATAAACACATTTTTTACTCACTGTGTGTGTTTATGTGTGTGTGTACGTGGTTAATGAGAGGAAAACGTTCATACCACAAAAAGTCAAATGCTATTTTAACCAAACTCACTACAGGGGTGAGGACTTTGAACATACCCATTCAGAGTCCTCACTCCTGCTGTTATTTCAGGTTCAAGTACACTTTTTATTGCTTTGTTTTTAAAGAAGTGGAAGTGAGAAAAGGGGTGACATTTCGTCTTCAAATGGAACACTAGTTCTTCTCTAAACTTAGCAGCAACGGTGGTCCTCACTAATTATCTGGAGTTATCCAGACCTCACAAAACCATTGAAACAGGAATGTATGCGTGCGTGTGTGTGTGTGTTCGTTTTCTTTGGAGGGGTAAACACTGCAGGGTGCTTCTGATCTGTGCCCATCGCATGTTTTAGCTAGTGCACATGCGCTGCTCGGGAGCATCTGTGTCGCAGTCGTCTCACACACACACACACACACACACACACACACACACACACACACACACACACACACACACACACACACACACACACACACACACACACACACACACACACACACACACACACACACACACACACACACACACACACACATTCCTGTTTCGTGAGTTTTGTGAGGTCCGGATAACCCCAGATTAGGAGTGAGGACCACCGTTGCGGATAAGTTTAGTGTTACATTGGAACACTAAATGTCACCCCATTTTCCCACTTTCTCCCATTTCTTTAAAAACAAAGAAATAAAAAGTGGGCTTGAAACTGAAATAACAGCAGGGGTGAGGTTTCTGAATGGGTACATTCAAAGTCCTCACCCCTGTATTGAATTTGGTTAAAATGTCGTTTTGACTGTCGACGAAGACTCAAACCCAGAAAGATTGTCTTTTACTGCCGGCAGGAGACGCAGCCATTCATGACAGACGTCTGAATTCTGCAGCCCTCTGCCAATCTATTTATTGAGAGTATATGCAAATGAAAGTGAAACATTAGTAAAACATAGTTTTCTTGATTAGAATACCACACCTCTTGAGTTCTAAGCACGAACAGCTGTAAGCAATAAAACATTGTCTTTTCCATGAACTGATAAATTTGTAACCTGGCTAATGAGAGCTCTTCCTGTGAAGGAGTTTGAAGTCCTAAATTACTGCTGTGATAAGGAGTTTCCCAAGTCCTAAATTCTATCCAAGGCCAGTAGCCCAAATGGAATTGTATAGTGCCTCTTTGCATTTTTTTTGCTGATGATACTAGTGCAGCGTGTTCGACCGGAAACAAATTCCTTGTGTGTTCTACATACTTGGCAATAAAGATGATTCTGATTCTGATTCTGATCTCCTAGATCAAGATGACAGTTTGACTTGCTGCGTCTGTTGACCTCAGATTGACCCCAGGTTGTCTGTGCTTCAATTGTGTATTTGAGTCACAGATCTTGACTAAGCATATAACAGCATGAAACTTTGAAATATGATAACTTCTTATTCTCTATCAGTATCCAAGTGAAATGAAAATACACACCAAAAAAAATCATTTTGGGTGAATTTGTGAGGACCTCTCTGAAACTTTAACAGATGCATATATAGACTCTCTAAAACACAGGTGTCAAAGTCATTTTTTTGCCGCGGGCCACATTGTAGTTATGGTTTCCTCTCAAGGGCCGTTATGAATTTGGGGAACCCATTAGAAAGTTTAAATCCCTTCAAATATTACATATAGAGCACACAGCAAATTAATGAATAACTCGTTTTCAAAACTGAAGTCAAGAATAATAACTTTTATTGCGGTTGACATCCAAAAATATGAAATTTTGGCTCAGATTTTAGCAATCATCATGGAATTTAACAAGTTTGATTTGCTTTTGCGGGCCGAAAAAAATGATGTGGCGGGCCGGATTTGGCCCGCGGGCCTTGACTTCGACACCTGTGCTCTAGAAGCTTTTAGAATGAAAAACTTGTCCAAAAGGTCCTCACTTGTCAAAAAATGTCCTCACTACGTATGTTATAAAATGTTAGTGGGCCTCACAAGACTAGTCGTATGTTGAAGAAACATGTACACAAAATGATCATTGCTTAAAATGCCCCCCCCCCCCCCCCCCCCTGACCATCCTCAATTTTTGCTGTCTTTCTCTTCCCGTTTGCTCTTTTATCTACCTCCAACATCCCCCTCCTGGTCCCCATTTCCTTTGCTCTATGCTGATCTTTGGAGTTCAATGTTGCCATGGTAACATTGTCGGGTTGGTTTCCCCCCCTCGCCATCCCTTTCTCCCTCATCCTCTTTTCAGACCAGGAAATGCAGCACAAGTCGGCGCTCAAGCCATTCCGCCTTTTCGGCTGCCATGTTGGCACCGTATCAGTGATCCGAAAGACCCCCCCCCCCCCCCTTCACACCACACGTTGATTGAAATATCCGCTTTGAATTTCATATCTTGGACGTGAAAAGCTGCATAGAAAATAATCACATAGAAATGACTTTTTTTTTTTTTTTTTTTTATCTTCCGCATGTCCTTTAGGCCGATCGCTGCAGGGGCGGACATATTTTTTTTTGTGACAGGGGGGCAACGGTACCACCTAAATGGGCACCGCCGAATTGCTACGAGGTTCATTTTGTGCCTTGTAGGAGAAATCAAAGGGGTTGCGTCTTTGGTGAAGCACAGAAAAACCGTAACGTCATTGAGTGAAATAAAATTTGGTGGATTGGCGTTTTTTTTTTTTTTTTTTTTTTTTTTTGGATGAATTCGTCAAGCAAAAACAAACAAAAAAATGGCGGCAAATGTAGTTTGAGGATTTGAAGTGGAGACCAATTGAAGGAGACGAAGGCACATTTTCCTTTGAGATGACCGTTTATTCATTTTATCATTCACCGTTTTTTTTTTTTTTGTTTGTTTGTTTGTTTTTTTTTCCCCCAAGATGGCGGCGCGTGAACACGCAGCGGCTCCCCTCTCCCGGCAAATTGGCGTTTTCATGTTTATTATGTTTGTTAAAGTAATTATAAGTGCCTTGCATACTGGGTCCAAGAGGACAGTCATTTCATCTGTGCTGTATGTCATACATATTCAGAATCAGAATCAGAATCATCTTTATTGCCAAGTATGTAGAACACACAAGGAATTTGTTTCCGGTAGAACACGCTGCACTAGTATCGTTGTCAAAAAAACTGCTAAGTGGCACTATACAGTTCCATTTTGGCTACTGTTGAAAGAGTTCAAAGAGTTAATGGCTTGGGGGAAGAAGCTGTTTAAATATTAGCATATTTGACAATAAAGCTGACTTTGATTTTCTTTATTTTTTTCCTCACTCCTTCCTTCCGTCTTTCCTTATTTCCTCGCTCCCTCCTTCCTTCCTTCGTTTCCTTACTCTCTCTCCCTCCTGCCTTTTTTCCTTTCCTTCTTTCCTCCTTTCTTCCTCCCTCCCTCCCTCTCTTCCTTCCTTCCTTTTCTCCTCTTTCTGCGTGCGCAGCTGAGCAGCGTCGCTGGATGCTTTGACGCCGGCTTCCTGCTAGCGGAGGAGCGAGCAAAAGGGGAGAAAAGCGGCGGGAAAGAAGAGAGAGAGAGCGAGGGCGCAGTGCACCGAGGGGCGAGCGAGCGAGCGGCTGAGAACAGTCGATGGATGCTGTCCGGCTTGAAGGGGCAGCACGTTCTTCACTGACGACGAAAGGAAAGATTTCAAAATTGAGTCCAAGGATAGAAACTCGCCGTCAGGTAAGTCTAGTTTATCGCTCGCCCCCCCCATCAAACACTCGGGAATGCGTGTCACGCGTTTGGGTGGCGCCTCGGTAGATTTTTTAGATATTTTTTTTTTCCGGAAAGGAGCAGCCACCGGCCAAAATATTAGGTACAGCCACTATCCAACGCCAGAGCTGTGTGGAAAGTCCGCCATTACAAAGACAATATCGTTTTGATTGACAGCTCGTCACCCAAGCGAATTTCAAGATTTGGCTCCGTCATATTCAAATATTGCAATTTTCAAGCCGTTAAAACTTGGGAATTTGCGGCGCTCTGAGGAATGCCACATAATTGGCCCCGCCTCCACGCGATTACAACTCTTTTGTTTAAAGCAGGGGTGTCAAAGTCATTTTTTGCCACGGGCCACATTGTAGTTATGGTTTCCTCTCGAGGGCCGTTATGAATTTGGGGAACCCCATTAGAATGTTTAAATCCCTTCAAATATTACATATAGAGCACGCAGCAAATTAATGAATAACTCGTTTTCAAATCTGAAGTCAAGAATAATGACTTTTATTGTGGTTGACATCCAAAAATATGAAATTTTGGCTCAGATTTTAGCAATCATCATGGAATTTAACAAGTTTGATTCGCTTTCGCGGGCCGAAAAAAATGATGTGGCGGGCCGGATTTGGCCCGCGGGCCTTGACTTTGACACCTGTGGTTTAAATGGATGCTTAGTCGGCGCATTTGCAACATGTCATGTCGTTAGCATGCTAGGTATGCCTAAACTCAGAAAATCCATCCTTCCATTGTATCTTCACTTTCAAGCGCCTCATTGCTTGCTGCAAGTGTACGCGTGACATGCCGAGAAAGGTCGAAAAGTGTGAGTCGGGTTTTTGTTACTCGAAAGTCCAACTTGAAAGTCAGCCTCTGGCATGCGATTTTGGCCATAGAGTGCCTTGTTGTTTGACTTGAATCCAGGCACGTTACACATTAAAAGATGGAAGAACCAGGATGAGGAAAAAATATATACAGCTAACATCCGAGTTATGACAAAACGGTCGTAAGTCTAAATCACAGGTGTCAAAGTCAAGGCCCGCGGGCCAAATCCGGCCCGCCACATCATTTTTTTCGGCCCGCGAAAGCAAATCAAACTTGTTAAATTCCATGATGATTGCTAAAATCTGAGCCAAAATGTCATATTTTTGGATGTCAACCACAATAAAAGTCATTATTGTTGACTTCAGATTTGAAAACGGGTTATTCATTAATTTGCTGTGTGCTCTATATGTAATATTTGAAGGGATTTAAACATTCTAATGGGTTCCCCAAATTCATAACGGCCCTCGAGAGGAAACCATAACTACAATGTGGCCCGCGGCAAAAAATGACTTTGACACCCCTGGTGTAAATCCATTCAAAATGGCCGACACGATGTTTACACAAGAGGATAGTATGCGATGCCAATCTGTTGTTTTTAAACAGCATTTTCTATTGAATACTATTAGATACCAAAGTGTTTACAGCTCATTTATAAATTTTATAACTTTTAGTGTCGTTTTTATCATTGTTAATTTCGTATTATCGATTTTTAGAACTGTACCTGTAATGTATACAAAACTGTTTACTGTACAGTTCATTTATACTTGCCTTTTAGTGTCGTTTTTATCATTTTATATTTCATATTATCCATCTTTATTACTGTGTAACTGTACCTGTAATGTATACAAAACCGTTTACCGTACAGTTAATTTATAAATGTTATACTTACCCTGCTCTCCCTGCTAATGGCCAGAAGAGGTCGCCCGCCCGACACGCACGCTCGGACACTCGAAGGAAAAAAAGCAGTGTAGATGTTGCTGAGACAGCATCGGCACTGTATAACTACCTTATTGAGTGTAGTCACGCAGTAGATTGCCGTGCGAGTGTGTGACATGCTGGCTGTCCAGAATTGTAGTACGCATTGCCGGCTGATTGCGCGTTTCGGTGCCAGGCATAGATTTTTTTTAAAGGGTCTGGCGGCTGGGTCGTAAGTACGGGTGGTCGTAACTCGCGCCGGTCATAATTTGGATGTTACCTGTATATACATATCTACGTCTCGTTTGACAGCCATTATGTGGTTCAAGGCTTCGTTCGGGCTTAGCGTGGTTGCTATAGAGTGCCTCGTTTCCCTTGAATGGGAGAATGTCAACTTGCAATCAAGTCAGTCAAAGAAAGAAAGAAACACCAATCAGGGAAAAAAACTCAGCAACAAACGGCATGTCCTTTTGAGCTTCATGCGACCGCTTCCGAGTGCCTCGTTGTTGGACGCGGGCGCGACGATGACAATGTGACGGTCGCTGTTCAACTGACAAAAATCTCAAAATTCGCTTTGACAGAGTTTTAGAAATCAAACACGTTCGTTCCAAGACGTGTCCTTCACTGAAAAGAATCACACGGCGGATCTTACGCGGGTGTTTAAGCATTCCTCTCCAGCCTTGTATTCCAAGTTCTAAAGGGGAGCGGCGGGTGGAGGGGGTTGTCAGGGGTTATGAATATGGAGTAGGCGGGGCAGAGTAGGGTGCGATCTGTAGTGTTTTCGCATCACTTCTGCCTCGTTAAGTCGAGTCAGCAGAGTCATCTCGGTTTTTCTTCCAAGGACACGTCATCATTTCGGCACCCCACCACCCCCACCCTGGTCATCTCACCTGCAGGGCCGCAGTGCGCCTCAATGAGCTGACAAGTACTCAAGTCAGATGGTTTCTTTGCTTATCCTGTTTCTTCTTGTTCTTTCTCGGGGTTCTTCCCGGCGACCACGGCAGCCACGATTAGCAAAACCGTAGCTCCGCTGTCGGGTTTGGTCTATTCTGCGTTCAAGTAGTTCAAAGTAAGATGCGTAAAGACGGGGTCTACACCTTTGACACCTTTACAGCGTGTTTGGTCGCCAAATGAAAGTGGGGCGGACTTCGGACTCCATTCGGTTTCTCAATGTCCTTCCTTTTCCTTTTCATTCCTTTTTGTCCTATCAACGTCCTCTGACGTTTGTTTTCCAAGGCATGGTGTGTGAGAAGGGGATCCAGATCCTCCTCACCACCGTGGGGGCGTTCGCAGCCTTCGGCCTAATGACGGTGGCTATAGGGACGGACTACTGGCTGTACTCCCGGGCCCTCATCTGCAACAGTACAGCCAATGTCACGCAAGACGACCCTCACAATAAGGACAAGAAGGACCCCGGGGCCCTCACCCATTCCGGACTCTGGAGGATATGCTGCCTGGAAGGTACGGTCAGGATTTGAGCCCCGACTTGACGCCATTGGTGACAACTAACACTTTGGTGACACCCTTCACGATTCCAGACTAACGTTTTGTATTTGTGTGCCTTAGGGTTTTGGGTGGGGAGTTGGGGTTATGGTTTGGTTTATGGTTAGGGGTAGGAATTAGGGGATAGGATTGGGTTTAGGGTGTGGGGTTAGGATTTGGTTGAGAGTTAGGGGTAGGAATTAGGGGATAGGGTTGGGTTTAGGGTGTGGAGTTGGGGTTTGGTTTATGGTTAGTGTTCGTTTTATGGTCATATTTAGGGTTTGGGTCAGAGGTTAGGGTTTGAGAGTTAGTGATTGGTTTTAGGGTTTCGTCAGGTGAGTGGGGTTGAGTTATTGGTTGAGGTGATGGTTTGGATGAGTGTAAGGGTGAGATTTAGGTTCTGGGTTTGTGTTAGCATATAGGTGGGATTAAGGCTTTAGGTTCAGGTGCGGTAGATTCGAACACTTCGCCCTCCCCCTTTAACGCTAACCCAGACCGAACGTCCTATCCCTTAACTTTAACCCGTATCCCAAACCTGGACCCAAACCCTGCTCACCCAAACCCTACCCTAATCCTTAAACCCTAAATACTAACCCTAAACCATATCCTGAACCTTAAATTCTGACTTTCTAAACTGAACTCTAAAACCCCAAACCTGAACCGCAGACCTTATGCCTTAACTTAAACCACCTGAACCCTAACCCCTAACCCTAAACCAATACTAACCTGAACCCCAAACTCCCAATCTTACAGCCTAACCCTCGCCCCACGCGTCTCAATTGTTACAAGAAGAAATCAATACTATTTGAGAGACTCCAGGTGGTAGTTAGAGTTAGGGGGTCCAGGTCCTACGAACTAATCTGTAGATTTGAGAAAAGACCTGATCTTTGCAGCAGCACTGCATTGCACGCAATCTCCTTCACGCCCAGACCTCCTTCAGCCCCCTTCCCCCAACCGTCGCAGTTCCGCTGCGTCGTTCCCTCCCCCCTTCACCCCCTACCACCTTTTCCTCTCCTGGGTCCGGTGGCGGTAAAACCGACAGTGTCTTGCCACGGTCTCCGCGGTCTTGCGGGCCGCGACTTCGACACCCACAGATGGACTGACGTGCGCCTCCATCTGCTTCTTCACAGAGCACCGACAAAGGGAGGGCCCGGCAGCCGTCCCACGTCTGTCCATCTGTCCCTCCGTCTGTGTGTCTTCATTCCAACACTCCATCTTACCTCCAAAAATCCATCGGCGTGTGTGCTTGTATGTATTGACTAACACCACACGTCGTACTAACTTCCCCTCCGCCATTTATGAGTCTGTACGCCGAGGGGGGACGCCGGCGCTGATGTCCGTGCTTTCGTCCGTCCGTCCGTCCGTCGTTTCCATCACTTTTGATTCCGGAGATGTCGCTGACTGCCGCCGTCCGTCTTTTTGCACCTCAGGAGTCAAGCGAGGAGTGTGTTCGCAGATCAACCACTTCCCGGAGGACGCCGACTTTGACCACGACGGGGCCGAGTACGTCCTACGTAAGTCAAGCGGATGCTGGGAGTCCACGCGTGACGACGTTAGGGCTAAATGTCGCGGGAGATGGCGGCACCGCCACGCTAACGCTAAACGCCCTGCGACAGAAGCTTTTGTACGCCGCCACGTGTGCGCACGAGCTAGTTTACGTACCATGTTGCGCGGGCATCTCCTTGCCATTTTGATGGCATTTGCTCTCCTGTGGCCTACTTGTTTCATGTGGTTGTGTGCGCGTGTGTGTGTGTGTGTGTGTGTGTGTGTGTGTCCGTGTGTGTTTCCGTGTGTTTGTTTGTTTCTCTGTGTGTGTTTCTGTGCGTATTTGTGTGTGTGTCTGTGTTTCTGTGTGTGTTTGCATGTGTTTTTGTGTGTATTTGTGTTTGTGTGTGTTTGTGCATGAGCGTGTTTCTGTGCGTATTTGTGTGTGTGTGTCTGTGTTTCTGTGTGCAGGGGTGTTTCAGTGTGTATGTGTGTGTGTATGCGTGTTTGTGTGTCTTCGTGTTTGTGTGTCTGTGTGTATTTTTGTGTGTGTGTTTGTGTGGGTATGTGTTTTTCTGTGTGTGTGTGTGTGTGTATGCGCGTGTGTTTCTGCGTGTATTTGTGTCTTTGTGTGTGTTTTGTGTGTGTGTGTGTGTCTGTGTGTATTTTTGCGTGTGTTTGTGTCGGTCTCTTCGTGTTTGTGTGTCTGTGTGTGTGTGTGTTTGTGTGGGTATGTGTTTTTCTGTGTGTGTGTGTGTGTATGCGCGTGTGTTTCTGCGTGTATTTGTGTCTTTGTGTGTGTTTCTGTGTGTGTGTGTGTGTGTCTGTGTGGATTTCTGTGTGTTTGTGTGGGTATGTGTATCACTGTGTGCATATGTTTGTGTGTGTCGGTGTATTTCTGTGTGTTTGTGTGTGTGTGTGTGTATTTCTGTGTGTGTGTGTATATATGTGCATATGTGTTGTGTGTGTGTGTATTTCAGTGGCAGTGTGTTTGTGTGTATGAGTGTGTGTGTTTCTGCGTGAGTTTGTGTGTTGTTGTTTTGTCAGTTTGTAGGTGTTGCGCCACCGTTTTTACTAAAATTGGTCTTCATACGACAACATTTCAACGTGTGATGCCAAGCGCTTGTTGTTTGTCATTTTTAGGCGTGGTGCGAGCTTCCAACATCTTCCCCATCCTCAGCGCCATCCTGCTGCTGCTGGGCGGCGTTTGCATCGCCGCCAGTCGCTTCTACCGCAGAAAACGCAACATCGTCTTGGGGGCGGGGATCCTCTTTGTGGCGGCCGGTAAAAATATGGGCCTTTCCCCGAAACGCAAGCGCTCGCCACGTCAAGACGCCATTTTGTTTGTTTTTTGAGCTTTTCTCCAAGCGCTTGCCACGTCAAGCCGCCATTTTGTTTGTTTTTTAGCCTTTCCCTAAACGCAAGCCCTCGCCACGTCAAGCCGCCATTTTGTTTGTTTTTTAGCTTTTCCCAAAATGCAATTGCACGCCACGTCAAGCCGCCATTTTGTTTGTTTTTTAGCCTTTCCCCAAGCGCAAGCCGCCATTTTGTTTGTTTTTGTTTCCAGGTCTGAGCAACATCATCGGCGTGATCGTGTACATCTCGGCGGCGCTGGGCGACATCTCGCCCAAGAAAGACGAGGACAAAAAATGGCAGTACTCGTACGGTTGGTCCTTCTACTTCGGCGGCCTTTCCTTCATCATGGCCGAGATGGTCGGCGTGCTGGCGGTCAACATTTACATCGAGAAGAACAAAGAGCTGCGCTGCCGCTCGCGCACCGACATCTTCAAGAGCACCACGCACGCCATGTTGCGCCTGCCCAGCTACCGCTTCCGCCGCCGCTCGCGCTCGTCCTCGCGCTCCACCGACCCGTCGCGTTCCCGAGACGCCTCGCCGGTGGGCGGGAAGAACTTCGGCCTGCCGCCGTCGGCGCTACTCTCCCAAGGGCCCGTCTCCGTGTCCACGCTACCCAACCCGCATTCGCGTTCGCACGCCGCTTTAGCCGCCGGCGACATTTCGCTTTACGCGCTGTCCCGAGACCCCAAACTGGGGGGTTTGCCGCCCATGTACGGCACGGTGGACCGGCAGACGCTCTACCAGCTCCACAACTGCTTCCCCAAGGACGGCGGCGGCGGCGGCGGGATGATGGGCGGCACGCTGCCCTCCCTCAAGTCGCACAACCCGTCTAACGCCTCCAACTCCAACGCGGCGAATTCGGTGGGCTCGGGACCGCCTCCCTTCACCTCGTCCGCCGCGGAGCGGGCGATGGGCACTCTGGACAGGCTGAAGGGCGACAGGGAGAGCAACTCCAACACCCTCAATCGGAAGACCACACCCGTGTAAAAAAACAGGAAGTGGGCGTGGTCCAGCGCTGCTGAAATGTTCGCCACACCCCCAAATTAACTCATTCACTGCCTTTCACAAATTTTATCGGGAATTGAAAATATGACCTAGAGCGAGCACCATTCGTTTTTCTTTTTTTTTTTTTTTTTTCATGCTTGGGTGCCGATAAAGCGCTGGTCAGACCTCTGGCAATGTTTTATCCCTTCCGCAAGGGGGCAGTACTTCCCCTTTTTTTCCATGTTAGAGCTTTGTTCTAGCTTCAGCTGTTGTTAAAGCGCTATATAAACCAATACGTATTGTATTTTGTATATCGGCCCCCATTTCAAGCTTATCTAACTCCAGATCCATATAACTTAGGAATTAACTCTTCAATGTTTTCCCTTCCACAAGGGGGCAGCATTTACCCTTTTTTCCATGTTAGCGCTTTGTTCCAGCTTCGGCTGTTGTTAAAGCGCTATATCAACCAATATTGCATTGTACTTTGTACATCAGCCCCCATTTCAACTCCAGACCCGTTTAACTTAGGAATTAACTCTTTTTTTTTCTGATTAAATAAAATCAGACAAGATATTTTCGTCTGAGTAGCTTTAAAAAAAATAGCAAAGAAAATGCAAAACACTCCAGATTCCTTCTGAGATTCTCATTTTGCTTAGTCTTTTGTACTGCTGCCCCCATTTCAAGCTCAGAAAACTCCAGATCCATATAATTTAGGAATTAACTCTTTTTGCTGATGAACGAAGAGTGATTAAGATTTCTAACACTGCATTGAATGTTTATGTCATCGTAAAATTCAATATTCTGTGGGTCCTGCAATTCCAGCGACAATGACAAAAACCCTGGCACTGCAGTGGACATATTTTTTTCACGTCGTCTGGCAGTCAATGAGTTAAAAAAATAAGCTCAGCGATCAAAACAACGGCAATGAAGTCTCACAGCAAAACTATTTTGATATTTCCACGTGCTACAAAAAGGATTTATTTTGTTAACGATCAACATGCAAACTAACCTCGGGCTAACTACAAAAAAAACAATCATGTTAAAAATTGTGCAATATTACCGCTAAGTTAGCAGTTCTGCGTTAGCGTCGATTGTTGTTTTTTTGTTGCCCTTCGGTACGAGTGAGTCTGTGTCAATTCTGGCATGCCTCATGACCAAGTAGCATCGATGTTTCTTTTGCTGTTGTTTTTTGGTCACGTACCAGTACTACAATACAGGTAACATCTGACTTACGACCGAGTTCCGTTCTGACCAAACGGTTGTAAGTCAAAACGGTCGTAAGTCGAAATCCATTCAAAATGTTGAATAAAGACTCGGAGGGGAAATGACTCGCAAACTCCGCCCCCTCTGGTCGCCCCATCACACGGTCGATTGCTGTGCGAGTGAGATGCTGGCTGGCTGGCCAAAATTGTTGTAGGCGTTGCGATGCCAGAAGTAGAATTTAAATGTTAAAAATAGGGTCTCGAAGACGTGGTCGTAAGTACGAGTGGTCGTAAGTCGAATGTTACCTGTACTTTTTTCTGGCCTTGCCGGACATGAAAAAATAAGCTCAAACTAACATGCAATGACGTACTACGAGCCTGTGAGTAGTACGTCGGACATTTTTGTAGCAATGGAAATTATTGCTAGTAGCATTCAAAAAGTTGACCGCAAGGGCTTTTTCCATCTGCAGCAACGGGGGGGGGGGGGGGGGGGGGGGTTCCAAGTGCCTATGACACAGCACAGACGTTCTCGAGACTGAACGGACGCTTTAATTGTCCATTGGTTAAAAATCAACTGTGGCTCTTCCCTCAGTGGCGCAGACCTCCCTATTTCCGATCTGATGGAATCGCCTCAATGCTTGACGAATAGTGCGCAAATAATAATAATAATCCATTTCATTTCTAAGCGCCTTTCAAAACTCTCAAGGTCACTTTACAGTCACAGGATTACATTATTCTGTGGGTGAGCAGCGGCAGCCACACGCGCCAGCGTTCGCTCAACCTGGAATAACTCAGATAGAAACCTAGCTAGCTAGCTAGCTAATATCCAATAGCTAGCTAGGTTTCTATCTGAGTTATTTCGGATTGAGCGAACGCTGGCGCATATGGCTAGCTAGCTAATAGATAGCCAATATGTTTCCTGACTCAATTAGCTATATAGCCAACAGATAGCTAGCTAGAGAGCTATATATTCCGTGATATTTTGTTTTTGGTTGCGCTTTTTCTTATTGGTAATATGCAAAAGTGGTTGCCAAATTCATAACCCCCCCAATAATAGTTTGGAATCAAACAATACACCATCTTGGATTAGAAATTTAGACGAAAAATTGACCCCTCCCCTTGCGCGCCAAAGAAATGGCTAAATCAAGTCAACGCATTTCCTTTGCTGTCGTAACTGAAAGGAATTTTTTTTTGGGTGGAACGAGTGCTTCCGAACTCGCTGCGTTTATTCCAAGTTAACGTTTTTTTGTTGTTTTGTTGACCGGATGTGAATACTGTAAATTGTCTTCCAATATTAGCGGGCGAAAAAAAAAATAATCAAAGACGTGGACCAATCACCACTCGGTTTTGGGCCTTTGGTTGGTTGGTCTTTGTTCTGTTCCGATCATGTAACGCTTCGTCGTGTTAGAGATGTTTGTTATTTTGGGCATTAATGACGATTTCGCGTAAACATGGGACAAAATAGAAAATATGTATAGAACCAGACTTAAAAAAAACAGAATACAGTGATAATTTGGCTTATGAACTTAATTGCTTCCCAGACAGTGTGTAAGGTGAAAAGTGTGTATCCCAAAAATTAATTTCCCATAGGAAACCATTAAAATGAGAATAATCCGTTCCCAGGTCCCCATAAAACAAAAAGTGGGCTGCCATTTTCTTTTTTGGATAACAGTCTCACTCTCGCTCTGTCTGTAAACACCCCCGCCCCCTCACTGCTGCGTTCTTGACCAATCACGTGGCTTTAACCAAAGACTGGGGGCGGGGAATAGAAAAAAAAAACGGCTGCCATTTCAGGATCTCCAAGAACCGGCTCGTTCGCGAATGACACATCACTCATTGTTCGTAAATTGAAAAGTTCGTAAACCGAGGTATCACTGTATTCTCTTTTTTTTATCATCCCCGAAGTGACACTCTTCATTTTTAATAGCCCCCAAAAATAATTAAAAAAAGAGATGTAAATGTGGATTTTGTAGAGTGATTTAAAAAAATGTACAATTGTAATTTATGCATACATATATTTGTAAATTCTATCAAGAAAAAAGGATTTTTTTTTTGTTACTTGGACTCTCTGTGGTTTACCTCATTAGCCTATCTGCCCCGCCCCCTCCTTCAATTTTACCCCGCCCCTTTTCCTAAGCACCTCCCCCCAAAGATTCTTTTCACTGTGCTTCCTTTTGCTTCTCTTCTCTTGAATCAAAGACGATGAGACTGTTTTTTTTTCTTCTCTTTCGTGAGAATTTGACTGCTGCGAGATGAGAAAAAAAAAGGATGACACTTCCACCATTTTGGGACATTCTTTGGTGACATTTTGGGAGTTAAAAGTGGCACACGCAGAGTATTTTGGTGGGCAAAATGAATCCAATGGAGGTAGAAACAAAGTGACGATTGCTTATGGTTTATAGAAATGGGTAAGAAACGCCAACACTGTATTGCACGAAGTTTATAAAAAAGAAGAAAAAAACAAACAAAAACAATACATTGAACAAACAATTATGACTTTTGTATTTTTTTACTTAATATTTTTTTACTGGGCAAAAAAGGACCATGTATAGTAAGGCGTTTTTAGCCGAAAAAAAACGTCCATGTATAGTAAGCCGTTTTTAGGCGAAAAATTACCATGTATAGTAAGGCGTTTTTAGCCGAAAAAAATGACCATGTATAGTAAGCCGTTTTTTGTTGGAAAAAATGACCATGTATAGTAAGGCGTTTTTTGCCGAAAAAAACGACCATGTATAGTAAGGCGTTTTTAGCCGAAAGAAACGACCATGTATAGTAAGGCGTTTTTAGCCGAAAAAAATGACCATGTATAGTAAGGCGTTTTTTGTTGAAAAAAAACGACCATGTATAGTAAGGCGTTTTTAGGCAAAAAATTACCATGTATAGTAAGGCGTTTTTAGCCGAAAGAAACGACCATGTATAGTAAGGCGTTTTTAGCCGAAAAAAATGACCATGTATAGTAAGGCGTTTTTGACCAAAAAAAACGACCATGTTTAATAAGGCGTTTTTAGCCGAAAAAAACGATCATGTTTAGTAAGGCGTTTTTAGCCGAAAGAAACGACCATGTATAGTAAGGCGTTTTTAGCCGAAAAAAATGACCATGTATAGTAAGGCGTTTTTTGTTGAAAAAAAACGACCATGTATAGTAAGGCGTTTTTAGCCGAAAAAAATGACCATGTATAGTAAGGCGTTTTTTGTTGGAAAAAATGACCATGTATAGTAAGGCGTTTTTAGCCGAAAAAAACGACCATGTATAGTAAGGCGTTTTTAGCCGAAAGAAACGACCATGTATAGTAAGCCGTTTTTAGCCGAAAGAAACGACCATGTATAGTAAGGCGTTTTTAGCCGAAAAAAAACGACCATGTATAGAAGGCGTTTTTAGCCGAAAAAAAACAACCATGTATACTAAGGCGTTTTTGACCAAAAAAACGACAATGTATAGTAAGGCGTTTTTAGCCGAAAAAAACGACCATGTATAGTAAGGCGTTTTTGACCCAAAAAACGACCATGTATAGTAAGGCGTTTTTAGCCGAAAAAAACGACCATGTATAGTAAGGCATTTTTTGCCGAAAAAAATTACCATGTATAGTAAGGCGTTTTTGTTGAAAAAAAAACGACCATGTATAGTAAGGCGTTTTTAGCCGAAAAAAACGACCATGTATAGTAAGGCGTTTTTGACCCAAAAAACGACCATGTATAGTAAGGCGTTTTTTGCCAAAAAAAAACGTCCATGTATAGTAAGCCGTTTTTAGGCGAAAAATTACCATGTATAGTAAGGCGTTTTTAGCCGAAAGAAACGACCATGTATAGTAAGGCGTTTTTAGCCGAAAAAAATGACCATGTATAGTAAGGCGTTTTTTGTTGGAAAAAATGACCATGTATAGTAAGGCGTTTTTTGCCGAAAAAAATGACCATGTATAGTAAGGCGTTTTTTGTTGGAAAAAATGACCATGTATAGTAAGGCGTTTTTTGCCGAAAAAAACGACCATGTATAGTAAGGCGTTTTTAGCCGAAAGAAACGACCATGTATAGTAAGGCGTTTTTAGCCGAAAAAAATGACCATGTATAGTAAGGCGTTTTTTTTAGCCAAAAAAAACGACCATGTATAGTAAGGCGTTTTTAGCCGAAAAAAATGACCATGTATAGTAAGGCGTTTTTTGTTGGAAAAAATGACCATGTATAGTAAGGCGTTTTTAGCCGAAAAAAATGACCATGTATAGTAAGGCGTTTTTTGTTGGAAAAAATGACCACGTATAGTAAGGCGTTTTTTGCCGAAAAAAACGACCATGTATAGTAAGGCGTTTTTAGCCGAAAGAAACGACCATGTATAGTAAGCCGTTTTTAGCCGAAAGAAACGACCATGTATAGTAAGGCGTTTTTAGCCGGAAAAAAACGACCATGTATAGAAGGCGTTTTTAGCCGAAAAAAAACAACCATGTATACTAAGGCGTTTTTGACCAAAAAAACGACAATGTATAGTAAGGCGTTTTTAGCCGAAAAAAAACGACCATGTATAGTAAGGCGTTTTTGACCCAAAAAACGACCATGTATAGTAAGGCGTTTTTAGCCGAAAAAAACGACCATGTATAGTAAGGCATTTTTTGCCGAAAAAAATTACCATGTATAGTAAGGCGTTTTTGTTGAAAAAAAACGACCATGTATAGTAAGGCGTTTTTAGCCGAAAAAAACGACCATGTAAAGTAAGGCGTTTTTGACCCAAAAAACGACCATGTATAGTAAGGCGTTTTTAGCCGAAAAAAACGACCGTGTATAGTAAGGCGTTTTTAGCCGAAAAAAAACGACTATGTATAGTAAGGCGTTTTTAGCCGAAAGAAACGACCATGTATAGTAAGGCGTTTTTAGCCGAAAAAAATGACCATGTATAGTAAGGCGTTTTTTGTTGGAAAAAATGACTATGTATAGTAAGGCGTTTTTTGCCGAAAAAAACGACCATGTATAGTAAGGCGTTTTTTGTTAGAAAAAATGACCATGTATAGTAAGGCGTTTTTTGTTGGAAAAAATGACCATGTATAGTAAGGCGTTTTTTGCCGAAAAAAACGACGATGTATAGTAAGGCGTTTTTAGCCGAAAGAAACGACCATGTATAGTAAGGCGTTTTTAGCCGAAAGAAACGACCATGTATAGTAAGGCGTTTTTAGCCGAAAAAAATGACCATGTATAGTAAGGCGTTTTTTGTTGGAAAAAATGAGCATGTATAGTAAGGCGTTTTTTTGCCGAAAAAAACGACCATGTATAGTAAGGCGTTTTTAGCCGAAAGAAACGACCATGTATAGTAAGGCGTTTTTAGCCGAAAAAAAACGACCATGTATAGAAGGCGTTTTTAGCCCAAAGAAACGACCATGTATAGTAAGGCGTTTTTAGCCAAAAAAAAACGACCATGTATAGTAAGGCGTTTTTGACCCAAAAAGCGACCATGTATAGTAAGGCGTTTTTAGCCGAAAAAAACGACCATGTATAGTAAGGCATTTTTTGCCGAAAAAAATTACCATGTATAGTAAGGCGTTTTTGTTGAAAAAAAACGACCATGTATAGTAAGGCGTTTTTGACCAAAAAAACGACAATGTATAGTAAGGCGTTTTTAGCCGAAAAAAACGACCATGTATAGTAAGGCGTTTTTAGCCGAAAAAAATGACCATGTATAGTAAGGCGTTTTTTGTTGGAAAAAATGACCATGTATAGTAAGGCGTTTTTAGCCGAAAGAAACGACCATGTATAGTAAGGCGTTTTTGACCAAAAAAACGACCATGTATAGTAAGGCGTTTTTAGCCGAAAAAAACGACCATGTATAGTAAGGCGTTTTTAGCCGAAAAAAACGACTATGTATAGTGAGGCGTTTTTAGCCGAAAAAAACGACTATGTATAGTAAGGCGTTTTTTGCCGAAAAAAATTACCATGTATAGTAAGGCGTTTTTGTTGAAAAAAAACGACCATGTATAGTAAGGCGTTTTTAGCCGAAAAAAACGACCATGTATAGTAAGGCGTTTTTGGTTAGGTCAGTCTGTGGTTGGTAAGGTGACACCACCGTGGTCCACTGGTTAGGATGTCAGTGTAACCCCCAGAGTATCGAGGGTTCAAGTCCAGGTCTGCTCTTTATAATCTTTTACCCACAAAAATTGACCATGATTAGTAAGGCGTTTTTAGCCGAAAAAAACGACCATGTATCGTAAGGCGTTTTTAGCCGAAAGAAACGACCATGTATAGTAAGGCGTTTTTAGCCGAAAAAAACGACCATGTATAGTAAGGCGTTTTTGACCAAAAAAACGACCATGTATAGTAAGGCGTTTTTAGCCGAAAAAAACGACCATGTATAGTAAGGCGTTTTTAGCCGAAAAAAACGACTATGTATAGTAAGGCGTTTTTAGCCGAAAAAAATGACCATGTATAGTAAGGCGTTTTTTGTTGAAAAAAAAATTACCATGTATAGTAAGGCGTTTTTAGCCGAAAAAAACGACTATGTATAGTAAGGCGTTTTTAGCCGAAAGAAACGACCATGTATAGTAAGGCGTTTTTAGCCGAAAAAAACGACCATGTATAGTAAGGCGTTTTTAGCCGAAAAAAAACGACTATGTATAGTAAGGCGTTTTTAGCCGAAAGAAACGACCATGTATAGTAAGGCGTTTTTAGCCGAAAAAAATGACCATGTATAGTAAGGCGTTTTTTGTTGGAAAAAATGACTATGTATAGTAAGGCGTTTTTTGCCGAAAAAAACGACCATGTATAGTAAGGCGTTTTTTGTTAGAAAAAATGACCATGTATAGTAAGGCTTTTTTTGTTGGAAAAAATGACCATGTATAGTAAGGCGTTTTTTGCCGAAAAAAACGACCATGTAAAGTAAGGCGTTTTTAGCCGAAAGAAACGACCATGTATTGTAAGGCGTTTTTAGCCGAAAGAAACGACCATGTATAGTAAGGCGTTTTTAGCCGAAAAAAATGACCATGTATAGTAAGGCGTTTTTTGTTGGAAAAAATGACCATGTATAGTAAGGCGTTTTTTGCCGAAAAAAACGACCATGTATAGTAAGGCGTTTTTAGCCGAAAGAAACGACCATGTATAGTAAGGCGTTTTTAGCCGAAAGAAACGACCATGTATAGTAAGGCGTTTTTTGCCGAAAAAAATGACCATGTATAGTAAGGCGTTTTTAGCCGAAAAAAAACGACCATGTATAGAAGGCGTTTTTAGCCGAAAGAAACAACCATGTATAGTAAGGCGTTTTTAGCCGAAAAAAAACGACCATGTATAGTAAGGCGTTTTTAGCCGAAAAAAACGACCATGTATAGTAAGGCGTTTTTGACCCAAAAAACGACCATGTATAGTAAGGCGTTTTTAGCTGAAAAAAACGACCATGTATAGTAAGGCATTTTTTGCCGAAAAAAATTACCATGTATAGTAAGGCGTTTTTGTTGAAAAAAAACGACCATGTATAGTAAGGCGTTTTTAGCCGAAAAAAACGACCATGTATAGTAAGGCATTTTTTGCCGAAAAAAATTACCATGTATAGTAAGGCGTTTTTGTTGAAAAAAAACGACCATGTATAGTAAGGCGTTTTTGACCAAAAAAACAACAATGTATAGTAAGGCGTTTTTAGCCGAAAAAAACGACCATGTATAGTAAGGCGTTTTTGACCCAAAAAACGACCATGTATAGTAAGGCGTTTTTAGCTGAAAAAAACGACCATGTATAGTAAGGCGTTTTTGACCCAAAAAACGACCATGTATAGTAAGGCGTTTTTAGCCGAAAAAAAAGACCATGTATAGTATGGCATTTTTTGCCGAAAAAAATTACCATGTATAGTAAGGCGTTTTTGTTGAAAAAAAACGACCATGTATAGTAAGGCGTTTTTAGCCGAAAAAAACGACCATGTATAGTAAGGCGTTTTTAGCCGAAAAAAACGACCATGTATAGTAAGGCGTTTTTGGTTAGGTCAGTCTGTGGTTGGTAAGGTGACACCACCGTGGTCCACTGGTTAGGATGTCAGTGTAACCCCCAGAGTATCGAGGGTTCAAGTCCAGGTCTGCTCTTTATAATCTTTTACCCACAAAAATTGACCATGATTAGTAAGGCGTTTTTAGCCGAAAAAAACGACCATGTATCGTAAGGCGTTTTTAGCCGAAAGAAACGACCATGTATAGTAAGGCGTTTTTAGCCGAAAAAAACGACCATGTATAGTAAGGCGTTTTTGACCAAAAAAACGACCATGTATAGTAAGGCGTTTTTAGCCGAAAAAAACGACCATGTATAGTAAGGCGTTTTTAGCCGAAAAAAACCACTATGTATAGTAAGGCGTTTTTAGCCGAAAAAAATGACCATGTATAGTAAGGCGTTTTTTGTTGAAAAAAAAATTACCATGTATAGTAAGGCGTTTTTAGCCGAAAAAAACGACTATGTATAGTAAGGCGTTTTTAGCCGAAAGAAACGACCATGTATAGTAAGGCGTTTTTAGCCGAAAAAAACGACCATGTATAGTAAGGCGTTTTTGACCAAAAAAACGACCATGTATAGTAAGGCGTTTTTAGCCGAAAAAAACGACCATGTATAGTAAGGCGTTTTTAGCCGAAAAAAACGACTATGTATAGTAAGGCGTTTTTAGCCGAAAAAAATGACCATGTATAGTAAGGCGTTTTTTGTTGAAAAAAAAATTACCATGTATAGTAAGGCGTTTTTAGCCGAAAAAAACGACTATGTATAGTAAGGCGTTTTTAGCCGAAAGAAACGACCATGTATAGTAAGGCGTTTTTAGCCGAAAAAAACGACCATGTATAGTAAGGCGTTTTTAGCCGAAAAAAAACGACTATGTATAGTAAGGCGTTTTTAGCCGAAAGAAACGACCATGTATAGTAAGGCGTTTTTAGCCGAAAAAAATGACCATGTATAGTAAGGCGTTTTTTGTTGGAAAAAATGACTATGTATAGTAAGGCGTTTTTTGCCGAAAAAAACGACCATGTATAGTAAGGCGTTTTTTGTTAGAAAAAATGACCATGTATAGTAAGGCTTTTTTTGTTGGAAAAAAATGACCATGTATAGTAAGGCGTTTTTTGCCGAAAAAAACGACCATGTAAAGTAAGGCGTTTTTAGCCGAAAGAAACGAACATGTATAGTAAGGTGTTTTTAGCCGAAAGAAACGACCATGTATAGTAAGGCGTTTTTAGCCGAAAAAAATGACCATGTATAGTAAGGCGTTTTTTGTTGGAAAAAATGACCATGTATAGTAAGGCGTTTTTTGCTGAAAAAAACGACCATGTATAGTAAGGCGTTTTTAGCCGAAAGAAACGACCATGTATAGTAAGGCGTTTTTAGCCGAAAGAAACGACCATGTATAGTAAGGCGTTTTTTGCCGAAAAAAACGACCATGTATAGTAAGGCGTTTTTAGCCGAAAAAAAACGACCATGTATAGAAGGCGTTTTTAGCCGAAAGAAACGACCATGTATAGTAAGGCGTTTTTAGCCGAAAAAAAAACGACCATGTATAGTAAGGCGTTTTTAGCCGAAAAAAACGACCATGTATAGTAAGGCGTTTTTGACCCAAAAAACGACCATGTATAGTAAGGCGTTTTTAGCCGAAAAAAACGACCATGTATAGTAAGGCATTTTTTGCCGAAAAAAATTACCATGTATAGTAAGGCGTTTTTGTTGAAAAAAAACGACCATGTATAGTAAGGCGTTTTTAGCCGAAAAAAACGACCATGTATAGTAAGGCATTTTTTGCTGAAAAAAATTACCATGTATAGTAAGGCGTTTTTGTTGAAAAAAAACGACCATGTATAGTAAGGCGTTTTTGACCAAAAAAACGACAATGTATAGTAAGGCGTTTTTGTTGAAAAAAAACGACCATGTATAGTAAGGCGTTTTTGACCCAAAAAACGACCATGTATAGTAAGGCGTTTTTAGCTGAAAAAAACGACCATGTATAGTAAGGCGTTTTTGACCCAAAAAACGACCATGTATAGTAAGGCGTTTTTAGCCGAAAAAAAAGACCATGTATAGTATGGCATTTTTTGCCGAAAAAAATTACCATGTATAGTAAGGCGTTTTTGTTGAAAAAAAACGACCATGTATAGTAAGGCGTTTTTAGCCGAAAAAAACGACCATGTATAGTAAGGCGTTTTTAGCCGAAAAAAACGACCATGTATAGTAAGGCATTTTTTGCCGAAAAAAATTACCATGTATAGTAAGGCGTTTTTGTTGAAAAAAAAACGACCATGTATAGTAAGGCGTTTTTAGCCGAAAAAAACGACCATGTATAGTAAGGCGTTTTTAGCCGAAAAAAACGACCATGTATAGTAAGGCGTTTTTAGCCGAAAAAAACGACCATGTATAGTAAGGCATTTTTTGCTGAAAAAAATTACCATGTATAGTAAGGCATTTTTGTTGAAAAAAAACGACCATGTATAGTAAGGCGTTTTTGACCAAAAAAACGACAATGTATAGTAAGGCGTTTTTGTTGAAAAAAAACGACCATGTATAGTAAGGCGTTTTTGACCCAAAAAACGACCATGTATAGTAAGGCGTTTTTAGCTGAAAAAAACGACCATGTATAGTAAGGCGTTTTTGACCCAAAAAACGACCATGTATAGTATGGCATTTTTTGCCGAAAAAAATTACCATGTATAGTAAGGCGTTTTTGTTGAAAAAAAACGACCATGTATAGTAAGGCGTTTTTAGCCGAAAAAAACGACCATGTATAGTAAGGCGTTTTTAGCCGAAAAAAACGACCATGTATAGTAAGGCATTTTTTGCCGAAAAAAATTACCATGTATAGTAAGGCGTTTTTGTTGAAAAAAAAAACGACCATGTATAGTAAGGCGTTTTTAGCCGAAAAAAACGACCATGTATAGTAAGGTGTTTTTGACCCAAAAAACGACCATGTATAGTAAGGCGTTTTTAGCTGAAAAAAACGACCATGTATAGTAAGGCGTTTTTGACCCAAAAAACGACCATGTATAGTAAGGCGTTTTTAGCCGAAAAAAAAGACCATGTATAGTATGGCATTTTTTGCCGAAAAAAATTACCATGTATAGTAAGGCGTTTTTGTTGAAAAAAAACGACCATGTATAGTAAGGCGTTTTTAGCCGAAAAAAACGACCATGTATAGTCAGGCGTTTTTAGCCGAAAAAAACGACCATGTATAGTAAGGCGTTTTTGGTTAGGTCAGTCTGTGGTTGGTAAGGTGACACCACCGTGGTCCACTGGTTAGGATGTCAGTGTAACCCCCAGAGTATCGAGGGTTCAAGTCCAGGTCTGCTCTTTATAATCTTTTACCCACAAAAATTGACCATGATTAGTAAGGCGTTTTTAGCCGAAAAAAACGACCATGTATCGTAAGGCGTTTTTAGCCGAAAGAAACGACCATGTATAGTAAGGCGTTTTTAGCCGAAAAAAACGACCATGTATAGTAAGGCGTTTTTGACCAAAAAAACGACCATGTATAGTAAGGCGTTTTTAGCCGAAAAAAACGACCATGTATAGTAAGGCGTTTTTAGCCGAAAAAAACGACTATGTATAGTAAGGCGTTTTTAGCCGAAAAAAATGACCATGTATAGTAAGGCGTTTTTTGTTGAAAAAAAAATTACCATGTATAGTAAGGCGTTTTTAGCCGAAAAAAACGACTATGTATAGTAAGGCGTTTTTAGCCGAAAGAAACGACCATGTATAGTAAGGCGTTTTTAGCCGAAAAAAACGACCATGTATAGTAAGGCGTTTTTAGCCGAAAAAAAACGACTATGTATAGTAAGGCGTTTTTAGCCGAAAGAAACGACCATGTATAGTAAGGCGTTTTTAGCCGAAAAAAATGACCATGTATAGTAAGGCGTTTTTTGTTGGAAAAAATGACTATGTATAGTAAGGCGTTTTTTGCCGAAAAAAACGACCATGTATAGTAAGGCGTTTTTTGTTAGAAAAAATGACCATGTATAGTAAGGCTTTTTTTGTTGGAAAAAATGACCATGTATAGTAAGGCGTTTTTTGCCGAAAAAAACGACCATGTAAAGTAAGGCGTTTTTAGCCGAAAGAAACGACCATGTATAGTAAGGTGTTTTTAGCCGAAAGAAACGACCATGTATAGTAAGGCGTTTTTAGCCGAAAAAAATGACCATGTATAGTAAGGCGTTTTTTGTTGGAAAAAATGACCATGTATAGTAAGGCGTTTTTTGCCGAAAAAAACGACCATGTATAGTAAGGCGTTTTTAGCCGAAAGAAACGACCATGTATAGTAAGGCGTTTTTAGCCGAAAGAAACGACCATGTATAGTAAGGCGTTTTTTGCCGAAAAAAACGACCATGTATAGTAAGGCGTTTTTAGCCGAAAAAAAAACGACCATGTATAGAAGGCGTTTTTAGCCGAAAGAAACGACCATGTATAGTAAGGCGTTTTTAGCCGAAAAAAAACGACCATGTATAGTAAGGCGTTTTTAGCCGAAAAAAACGACCATGTATAGTAAGGCGTTTTTGACCCAAAAAACGACCATGTATAGTAAGGCGTTTTTAGCCGAAAAAAACGACCATGTATAGTAAGGCATTTTTTGCCGAAAAAAATTACCATGTATAGTAAGGCGTTTTTGTTGAAAAAAAACGACCATGTATAGTAAGGCGTTTTTAGCCGAAAAAAACGACCATGTATAGTAAGGCATTTTTTGCTGAAAAAAATTACCATGTATAGTAAGGCGTTTTTGTTGAAAAAAAAACGACCATGTATAGTAAGGCGTTTTTGACCAAAAAAACGACAATGTATAGTAAGGCGTTTTTGTTGAAAAAAAACGACCATGTATAGTAAGGCGTTTTTGACCCAAAAAACGACCATGTATAGTAAGGCGTTTTTAGCTGAAAAAAACGACCATGTATAGTAAGGCGTTTTTGACCCAAAAAACGACCATGTATAGTAAGGCGTTTTTAGCCGAAAAAAAAGACCATGTATAGTATGGCATTTTTTGCCGAAAAAAATTACCATGTATAGTAAGGCGTTTTTGTTGAAAAAAAACGACCATGTATAGTAAGGCGTTTTTAGCCGAAAAAAACGACCATGTATAGTAAGGCGTTTTTAGCCGAAAAAAACGACCATGTATAGTAAGGCATTTTTTGCCGAAAAAAATTACCATGTATAGTAAGGCGTTTTTGTTGAAAAAAAACGACCATGTATAGTAAGGCGTTTTTAGCCGAAAAAAACGACCATGTATAGTAAGGCGTTTTTAGCCGAAAAAAACGACCATGTATAGTAAGGCGTTTTTAGCCGAAAAAAACGACCATGTATAATAAGGCATTTTTTGCTGAAAAAAATTACCATGTATAGTAAGGCGTTTTTGTTGAAAAAAAACGACCATGTATAGTAAGGCGTTTTTGACCAAAAAAACGACAATGTATAGTAAGGCGTTTTTGTTGAAAAAAAACGACCATGTATAGTAAGGCGTTTTTGACCCAAAAAACGACCATGTATAGTAAGGCGTTTTTAGCTGAAAAAAACGACCATGTATAGTAAGGCGTTTTTGACCCAAAAAACGACCATGTATAGTATGGCATTTTTTGCCGAAAAAAATTACCATGTATAGTAAGGCGTTTTTGTTGAAAAAAAACGACCATGTATAGTAAGGCGTTTTTAGCCGAAAAAAACGACCATGTATAGTAAGGCGTTTTTAGCCGAAAAAAACGACCATGTATAGTAAGGCATTTTTTGCTGAAAAAAATTACCATGTATAGTAAGGCGTTTTTGTTGAAAAAAAACGACCATGTATAGTAAGGCGTTTTTGACCAAAAAAACGACAATGTATAGTAAGGCGTTTTTGTTGAAAAAAAACGACCATGTATAGTAAGGCGTTTTTGACCCAAAAAACGACCATGTATAGTAAGGCGTTTTTAGCTGAAAAAAACGACCATGTATAGTAAGGCGTTTTTGACCCAAAAAACGACCATGTATAGTAAGGCGTTTTTAGCCGAAAAAAAAGACCATGTATAGTATGGCATTTTTTGCCGAAAAAAATTACCATGTATAGTAAGGCGTTTTTGTTGAAAAAAAACGACCATGTATAGTAAGGCGTTTTTAGCCGAAAAAAACGACCATGTATAGTAAGGCGTTTTTAGCCGAAAAAAACGACCATGTATAGTAAGGCGTTTTTAGCCGAAAAAAACGACCATGTATAGTAAGGCATTTTTTGCTGAAAAAAATTACCATGTATAGTAAGGCGTTTTTGTTGAAAAAAAACGACCATGTATAGTAAGGCGTTTTTGACCAAAAAAACGACAATGTATAGTAAGGCGTTTTTGTTGAAAAAAAACGACCATGTATAGTAAGGCGTTTTTGACCCAAAAAACGACCATGTATAGTAAGGCGTTTTTAGCTGAAAAAAACGACCATGTATAGTAAGGCGTTTTTGACCCAAAAAACGACCATGTATAGTATGGCATTTTTTGCCGAAAAAAATTACCATGTATAGTAAGGCGTTTTTGTTGAAAAAAAACGACCATGTATAGTAAGGCGTTTTTAGCCGAAAAAAACGACCATGTATAGTAAGGCGTTTTTAGCCGAAAAAAACGACCATGTATAGTAAGGCATTTTTTGCCGAAAAAAATTACCATGTATAGTAAGGCGTTTTTGTTGAAAAAAAAACGACCATGTATAGTAAGGCGTTTTTAGCCGAAAAAAACGACCATGTATAGTAAGGCGTTTTTGACCCAAAAAACGACCATGTATAGTAAGGCGTTTTTAGCTGAAAAAAACGACCATGTATAGTAAGGCGTTTTTGACCCAAAAAACGACCATGTATAGTAAGGCGTTTTTAGCCGAAAAAAAAGACCATGTATAGTATGGCATTTTTTGCCGAAAAAAATTACCATGTATAGTAAGGCGTTTTTGTTGAAAAAAAACGACCATGTATAGTAAGGCGTTTTTAGCCGAAAAAAACGACCATGTATAGTAAGGCGTTTTTAGCCGAAAAAAACGACTATGTATAGTAAGGCGTTTTTAGCCGAAAAAAATGACCATGTATAGTAAGGCGTTTTTTGTTGAAAAAAAAATTACCATGTATAGTAAGGCGTTTTTAGCCGAAAAAAACGACTATGTATAGTAAGGCGTTTTTAGCCGAAAGAAACGACCATGTATAGTAAGGCGTTTTTAGCCGAAAAAAACGACCATGTATAGTAAGGCGTTTTTGTTGAAAAAAAACGACCATGTATAGTAAGGCGTTTTTAGCCGAAAAAAACGACCATGTATAGTAAGGCGTTTTTGGTTAGGTCAGTCTGTGGTTGGTAAGGTGACACCACCGTGGTCCACTGGTTAGGATGTCAGTGTAACCCCCAGAGTATCGAGGGTTCAAGTCTAGGTCTGCTCTTTATAATCTTTTACCCACAAAAATTGACCATGATTAGTAAGGCGTTTTTAGCTGAAAAAAAAATGACCATGTATAGTAAGGCTTTTTTTACCAAAAAAAACGACCAAGTATAGTAAGGCGTTTTTAGCTGGAAAAAAGGCGTTTTTAGCAAAAAAAACACGACCATAAGCCGTTTTTAGCCGAAAAAAACACCATGAATTGTCAGGCGTTTTTGACCAAAAAAGACAAACGTGTAGTAAAGCATTTTTAGCTTGAAAAAAAAAACACTATTTTTTGCAGAAAAAAAATGACCATCCATCCCTCCTCTCATTTTCCAAGCTAATCATTAGCATTTTACAGTTAGCAACGTGCTTGTTTCTGGATTCCCTCATTTTACTTTGAAGCCTAAACTTTTTTGTGGGGGGGGGGGGGGGAGCGGTGAGTCAGTTGTTCAATTAATGCTAAGATTAGCATTTTACAGTTAGCAATGTGCATGTTTCTGGAGTACCTCATTTTACTTTGAAACCTAAACTTGTTGTTTTTTTAGGGGGGTGAGTCAGTTGTTCAATTCATGCTAGGATTAGCATTTTAGCATTTTACGTTAGCAACATGCTTGTTTCTGGAGTTTGTTGTTTAGTAAGTAAGTAAGAAAAATGAATGCAGCACCGATTCACGCATCCCGCCATTTTGTCGAACGCCTCCCTACCCCCCCATTTCAATTTGATGAGCCAAAATGGCGCCGTGTTAGCAAGTAGGCCGCGTGCTAATTTGGCCTCTACTTGAAACAGACTTGGTTGGCAGGTGGGCCACCAATGGGGGAGGGAGATTTGGGGGCGGGGCATCTTACTCTTATTTGTCGTCTTCTGGAACATGACAGCGTTTTCCCCCCCGAGGTGAAAAACTTGAAGTCGGTGCAGTTGGATTCTATCGAGGGAAAAAAAAAAGACAACTTTAGTGGCGTGCGTGCACACGCGTGTGCTTTCCATGCATCCGTGCGCACACTTTGCTGCTTCCAGGCATCCTTTCTATTTATAACCCGAGCGTTTGAGTCGGAATACGTACGCCGCACATATGGCGCGCTCTGCCGTGGGAGGAGCCGCTCATATTTTCTTTACTGTACCAGTGGAATTTACTTGAGTTGTAACATTTTCATTTTTTATGATCTCATTCGCTATCAAAGTGCGAAAATGTGTGTTTTCGTCATTAAAAATAAGAACAATACATTTCATTTCTAAGCGCCTTTCAAAACTCTCAAGGTCACTTTACAGTCACGGGATCAGTTTTTCTGTGGGCGGCAGTCACAGCGTTCACGGCTAAAAGCTATCTAGCTAGATAGCTGGCTAGGTAAGTAGCTAGCCATGTGTCTAATAGATAGTTAGCTGGATAGCTAATGATTGGCCAGCGGGGTGGCTGATGGATAGCTAGCCAGATAGCTACTAGATAGCTAGCCAGCTGTCTGGCTGGCTTTCTATTTGCGGTCTGGCTGTCTATCTAGCTAGCTATTAGCTATCAATTAGCTGGCTGAATAGCTAGCTATCTAGCTATCTCTTAGGTATCTAGCTGGTCTGCTATCTAGATAGGTATCTGTTGGCTATCGATTGGCTAGCTAGCTAGCTTTCTATATGTTTGAGTTACTTTCGGGTTGAGTGAACGCTGGCGCGTGTGGCTGTCGCTGCTCACCCACAGAAAAAAACTTATTCTGTGACTGTAAAGTGACCTTGAGAGTTTTGAAAGGCGCTTATAAATGAAATGTATTATTATTATTATTATTCTGATGAAGAAGAGGCTCAGGAAGCAAGGAATGGTGCTGTGGGAGTGTGCAGAAGGGGCGACGCAGAAAAGCTAGTTCAAAGGACGTTAGACCTGATCTCCCTTGGTCCCTCGCTCCCCCGTTTCCTTCATTTTAAACCAAAACTGTGAAGTTAACCGATTCCACTGAGCTTCTCGGCCATATAGCGTGATGTTGTGCATACTTGGGTGTGCACATACACACACAAATACACAAAATGCTAGTCGACGCTACTTATCAGCTCGCGCGCGACGCCGCTCGCTAATTTCGGGCATATTGCGTTGGTAGCGCTCGGCGAGTAGCGACGTGTAGACGGACGGGCGAGAAAACAGTTGCTTTTTTCGCCATCGCACAAACACGCCGGATGCCGGCGGCCCATCTGTCGGTGGCGCGAGGGCGTGTGAGAAACGAGCAGAACGGCTAGCGCCGCACAACAGCTAGCGCCGCACAACGTAGCGTATCTATTTGGCTTACTGTTTATAGACTTAATGGCGACAGGCGAAGAAGCTGTTTAAATGTCTGCTGGATTTGGTGCAGGTAGCGCCTGCCTGAAAGGAGTCGCTGGAAAAGGTGGTGGGCAGGATGCGCAGGGTCCTGTAGGATTTTCCGTGCCTTTGTTTCGATTCTTGTTTGGAATCAGAAAGTGATTTTTGACCTTCTCCGAGATAATCTCGGGTCAAACGACAAACCATAAGACGAGACATGCTAACGACTGACACGGTGGGCTAACGGGCCGTTTTTTTGTTCCGACGTCTTATTGGAAAGTCTCGCCAAGCGTCGTATCTGTCGTCGCCGATGACATAAGGCGCCATCGGCTTTTCCTCTCTCTCCGTTGGTCGACTCGGTCTTCTTCAACGATTGAATTGGATGACCTAGATACTAACGCTGTACATCTGCGGCATGTTCGACCCCCCCCCCCACAACCAAGTTTTTTTTGTAAAATGAAAAGTGTGTATCCCAAAAACTAAGTTCCCATAGGAAACCATTAAAATGAGAATAATCCGTTCCCAGGTCCCCATAAAACATAATTTTCTAATTTTCTAAGCCTAAAAACTACACAAAATATACCTTATTTTATGTATAATAAATGTGCTTTGGTATTAGAATTAAAGAAATAAACTGTACTATATAATAAAGTCGTTTTATTGACCTTTGTGATGGTCGTTGATGGCTTGATGGAATGGAGTGGCCGGTTTCATCAGCATTAAACACTTGATGAGGAACGTGGCCTTCTTCTTTCACCATCTTGATCCCTTGTAGGTGCTTTCTCTGCGATATTTTTACCGTGTTCCTCATCAATTGTGTTCTGTTTAGCTGGGTTGATAGCTTTTTGCTTCAAGTGTACAGATGGCTTGTGCGGGTTATTTGTGGAGCCTGATTGATGGGATATTTTGATATTTTAACCTTTCATTCTACACTCTCCCCTTGAACTATCAAAGTTGAAACAAGTCAAAATTTCACTGTTTTCTATCCATTTTCTCACTCTCTGTCGTCTGCCTGTCTCTTTAAGGTTTAACCCCCCCCTCCCCCCTCACTGCTGCGTTCTTGACCAATCATGTGGCTTTAACCAAAGACTGGGGGTGGAGAATAGAAGACGAAAATGAGTCGGCTGCCATTTTCTAGTTAGGATAACGGGCTCGTTCGCGAACAACACATCACTCATTATGGCGCTCTGTGTGTATCCCGAAAACTAGTTTGTATGCCAAGGTAAAATGTTCATAAATTTAACGTTCGTAAACCAAAAAGTTCGTAAGCCAAGGGGTTTGTAAACTGAGGTATCACTGTAGCTGTCTTATTAATATTATGAATATAAAACCTTGGAATTATTCAATGTTTAAAACACGATTGGTTTCCTTATTTTTATGCCTGGCGGCATGGTGCGACATCGGTGAGCGCCACTGCCTCGCAGTACAGAGATCACGGGTTCGATTCTGGGTCACGGCCTTCCTTGTATGGACTTTCTGGTGTGATCATCGAGCCCACGTGAGTTTTTAGTGTTTTCAAAATCATGCATGGTCAGTTCATGGAATGCTATGAATTGTTCTTGGGTGTGAAAACTTTTGCAACTCTGTGCGTGCGTACGTCAAAAATCAACAAAGTGAGAAAGTGAAGAAAACAAAAATGTCTGACCTGTGATCTTGGTGCTGGGTTGAGAAGACGACGCTTGAAAATTCAAAGAGCAAAAAGGGGTGGGGGGTGAACAAGAACGAGAGAGCGGCAGTGGAGGGTACACACACGACGTGTCTGTTTGTGTCACACACTCGCCATGCTTGCGTGCGTGCGTCTATTTTGGACCGGCACCTGTTAACGACATTAAGTGAGAGTGAATCGGGGGTGGGGGGGCGCAACGGGGGTGGCAGTGTGTGTTCACGCGGCTCGTCTTACTGCAGCAAGTTGAGTGATTGATCCGTCCAACCGTGTACCAATCAAAGTGCTAAACGCTAACTCTAATCGGGGTTGGGGGGTCATTTTACTGGCGGCAATGACGTCGAAACGACGCCATGTGAAATCCTTTTTCATCCTAATTGTTACGCTTACAAAAGCAAAAAAACGGAGGTTCGTTTCTTTAGGTTTCATCTTTGTGTGTGATTTTCGATAGATATTGGGGGATTGAATTCAGTTTTCTTTTCGGAATGTTCGCTTTTGCCGCTTTCTGTCGACGTAAAATGACGTCAGAGTTGCTCATCGCGGAATTACTACGTCATTTTGGAGTGACAGAAAATAATACATTTTATTTATAAACGCCTTTCGAAACCCTCAAAATGGCAAAATACATCCAAAAGGGTTCGTTCCGAAATTGTACTAGATTAAATTAGATTATCCTTTAGTACTCACAGTGGGGAAATTCATAACTATTTGTCGATAGGTTCAAAGTTTTTTTTAAACTGAAAACTGTGGGGAATGCGTTAAGTCTGACGTCACACGCCGCATACCAGGGTGAGACAGCTCCGCCAAGTGGTCATGATGATTAACTACACATACCTTCATCCTAAATCATACAACATAGTCGTTTTATTGACCTTTGTGATGGAAGTTGACGTTGATGGAATGGAGCATTCAACACTTGATGAGGAACGTAGCCTTCTTCCACCATCTTGAGGAATGATCCCTTGTAGGTGCTTTCTCTGCCATAATTTTACCTTGTTCCTCATCAATTGTGTTCTGTTTAGCTGGGTTGATAGTTTTTTTTGCATCAAATGTACAGATGGCTTGTGCGGGTTATTTGTGTAGCCTGATTAATGGGAATTTTAACCTTGCAGTCTACACACTGCCTTTGAACTATCAAAGTTGAAACAAGTCCAAATTTCACTGTGTTCTATCCATTTTCTCACTCTCTCTGTCGTCTGCCTGTCTCTTTAATGTTTAAAACACCTCCCCTCACTGCTGCGTTATTGACCAATCACGTGGCTTTAACCGACGACTGGGGGCGGGGATTAGAGGACAAAAAAAAAAATGTCGGCAGCCATTTATTTTTTGGGAGAATGGCTTCACTATCTCTCTGTAACCCCTCCCTCACTGCTGCCTTCTTGACCAATCACGTGGCTTTAACCGAAGACTGGGGGCGGGGAATAGAGGACTAAAACAAGCCGGCTGCCATTTTCTTGTTAGGAGAACGGGCTCGTTCGCGAACGACACATCACTCATTGCGGCAGCTCCGTGTGTATCCTGAAAAATAGTTTGTATGCCAAGGTAAAATTTTCAGAAATTTAATGGTCGTAAACGAAAAAGTTTCGTAAGCCGAGGTATCGCTGTCCATAATTTTATTTTTTTCCCCCTGCGACTGCAACTAGTGACGCCACCGACTACCCGTTTAGCGGAATTTTCCAGTACGAGACTGACTAGGCGTAAAGGTATAATTCATGTGTTTATTTGGTCTTGTCAAAGAAGAGGTGAGACGATGCACAGAAACAAAACAAACAAAAAAAAATATAAGAATTCATCACCGGGTCGGAACCAAAGTTGAGATCTTTGTGGCAACAAGGGACACGAATGGCAAAGCACAGGAGAGCGAAGCTTTTGTGTTAAGTGTGATTCATTCAAAAAAAAAGAAAGGGCCGGCTGGAATTTTATTCCCTTGTCCAATTGTTTTGGTAACATCCCAGTAAGGCTTTTTTTTTTTTTTGGTGGTGTGAAAACCTTAATAAATCGTTTTTGAGCGTCGCTGTTAAAAAGAAGAGGATCAATCAGAGAGAAAGAAAAATATAAAATGGATGGAAAACTTCCCTTTACTGTAGTTGTTGTTGTTCTACAGGGCTGCGCACAAGGTGATGTTGACAAGCCGGAAGCCAACGAAGAAGCTACAGTAACATTTGACATTCACATGACATGCTTAAGCGATCGTCCTGGAAAAAAAAAAACAAGGGGTGGGGGGGGTGATAGTAGTAGTAGTAGTCTGACAAACTAATCTTGAGAAAAAATGTCTCCTCTAGTCTTTCTAATCGCGGCGAAACTCAAAAGTCAATTGGACGTTACAGCTAGTGAAGTATAAGAAGTAGACGCCCCGCCCCCCCAAAAAAATGCCCTCCTCATGCTTATTCTTCCCCTTTCTTTTCATTTTTATTGATCCAGCCATCTAAATTCCTTCTCCATGCACCTCTTGACAAGTTCCTTCCATTTAAATACAAACTGTGACATGTTAACATGTTACCCCCCCGGGCCAAAAATGACATCTCCTGCTCGCAAAATATAAAAACTGCTGACCCCATCCCCCTCCGGACCTATTAGAACACACATTTTTCCAAAAGTTTTGGACCCCCCCACCCCTTCCCGAACTAACAATGACAAAACCCAGACAACCAGAACAAGCCCCGTGTGATGTCATCATTATTTTGTTTTAATCACTTATCGGGCTGAGCTAGTAGGTGGGAATTGAACCCCCCGCCCCCAATCTTCTCTCCTCCTCTACCAGAAGTCCCGGCGGTGATACGCATCAGGATCGCAGTACTTGGTCACCACTACTCTGTTGGCGAATTTCCTTCCCGTCAGGCCCTGCATGGCTTTCTGGGAGTCGAACACAGACATGAACTCCACAAAGATCTGCAAGGCAGGGAAAGGAAACAAGCATTTTTTAAAGGACAACCGACACCTCCGGACATGTTGCGTTCATAATTTGTAAAAATCACTTCAAATGACTTCTACTGAGCGCATTTTACACAGATTACACCGCATATCGCTATATTTGACGTTTTAAGACTCGGCTGAATATTCAGGAAGTCTTGTTTTTGAGTTGGTGACGAGTCTGTACGTGACGTCACTGAAGGAACGCCCCTGACCGGGAAAAGGACACATTGTAGCAGTCCTTCCATCACGTCATGCATTTTGCTGTACTTGTTTGGTCTGAAAACTTCGTGTTGCACCAAAAAAGAGGCAGAAGAGGGCGACAAAGCTCCGTGTAAGGAATTAATCAGCCCGTTTCCACAGGCTGATTAATTCCTTACACGTTAGTGCTACATTTCCCCCCTATTGCCTCAAAATGGCATGGAATAAATTCTTTAATCGATTGCAAACATGTATGCTTTCCTCTTCAGAACTATTTGAATCATATTCATAACTGGATGAGGAACAAGAAAGCATCTTCTCCGAGTTGATGACGATTCCTGAAGTGACGTCACGGAGGGAACGCCCCTGACCGACAAAGCGACACAAAATGCATTTTGGGTACTTTTTTCGTCTGAAAACACCTCGTTGATTGCGGAATTAGAAGGAAAACTACATAAATAACGCGATGGTGAATCATTGTGTGTCATAGCCAATTGCAGTAAAGAAGGTGTAAGATGACAAATTCCCAGCGGACAAATCAGCGGCGCTTGTGCGCCATCTTGTGCATTTTCTGGGCGCTACATTGGAGTCCAGACGGCTCGCTGGACTTCTTTAATCGATTGCAAACATTTATGCTTTCCCTCTTCAGAGCTATTTGACTCATATTCATAACTGGATGAGTAACAAGAAAGCATCTTCTCCGAATCTAATGCAAATTGTTTTGATTCTAGAGCACAGGTGTCAAAGTCAAGGCCCGCGGGCCAAATCCGGCCCGCCACATCATTTTTTTCGGCCCGCGAAAGCAAATCAAACTTGTTAAATTCCATGATGATTCCTAAAATCTGAGCCAAAATTTCATATTTTTGGATGTCAACCACAATAAAAGTCATTATTCTTGACTTCAGATTTGAAAACGAGTTATTCATTAATTTGCTGTGTGCTCTATATGTAATATTTGAAGGGATTTAAACATTCTAATGGGTTCCCCAAATTCATAACGGCCCTCGAGAGGAAACCATAAGTACAATGTGGCCCGCGGCAAAAAATGACTTTGACACCCTTGTTCTAGAGCAAGGCGGGACGTCCTGGCGTGATGTCACGAACAAGGGGGCGGGACATTCTGAGACTCGTCATTTTGAAGTAGTTTTGGGACACTTTTAAGTCATTTTTGATTGGTGTTTTGCATCTGACTAAAAATATCAACCTGCGTGGTTTTTTTTTTTTTTAGATGCTATAAAACATTTTTCTGATGTCAGTTAGGAAACAAAAAAATGGTGTCGGTTGTCCTTTAAATAATATATTGACATTTTGTTGAAATCGCGTGTTTATGGCTCACACCGAAAAACATTTTTAAATATTTTACTTTGATAGCTCTCTTAGTCAAAAATGTTCCCGAGCCCTGCACGAGGGAATTAACGGGTATGGCAAAATGGCTCCTATTCTGACCTTGCCGGTGCCGGGCACTTCCAAGCCATCGACGGGCCGCGGGATCTCGATGCTTTTGACTTGGCCGTATTTGCTACACTCGTCGCGGACGTCTTCCACGATCTCTTCGTACTCTTCATCGTCCACCAGATCTTCGGGCGCCACCATGTTCATCAGGCAAAGCACCTCGGTGGGCAGACCGCCCATTTGGGTCACGGTGCTGTTCAGGCCCGGCACTTGCAGCGTGACGGGGGTCTGGTTGATGCTGGTCTGCAACACATAAAATCATGAAAAAAATAATTAAAACAATGATAGCAATTGCCTTTTTATAATATTACGATGCACTCAGGAAAAAAAAAACATGGGATGGAAGAATTGCTCATTTACTTGTCATTATTTTGCATGGTAGGATGTGTTATTTATTGATTTTGTATAGGTACAAATAGATTTGTTAATTCATTGTTATTTTTGTTAATAGCTGAAAGAGTAAATATGTCACAAACTATGACAGCAATTGAATTTAAGAATTTAAAACTCACCTTCTATTACCCTAAAAATAATGGGAGCGGCTGTACAAAAGGCAAATTCCGCCCCCTCGAGGAAGGAAAAAAAAAATGCCAGTGGTCTGGCCGGCGCTGTATCGACACCCAAGCAAGAAAAAAAAACCCCAAACGCGAACTAATTCGGAGATGGCGCTCTACGTCATATCTTCAATTCCCGAATGATAACAATAATAATAATACATTGAGGAATGGCAGCGAATGAGTTAAATTAAAAAAATAATAATGATTGTTGTGGTCTACATACGACAATTTTAAATGTTGCGATGGATGTTAGCAACATCGTGAAAATTGATTTGTTTTCGCGGGCCGAATAAAATGATGTGGCAGGCCAGATTTGGCCCCCGGGCCTTGACTTTGACACCTGTGATGTAAGGTTATTAGCCAGCTAGCTGAATAGAAAAATAGAAATAACTGGTCAGTAGTATGACGAGCGCTACATCTGTTTAAAATTGCATTCACGGTTTAGTTCAAATCAGCTATTTTATTATTTGTGGTTTTATTGTTCTGAAGGAAGGAGATAATCGAGAAACATCAATGAGGTGTGCGATTGTATGACTTAGCATCCCAGTGCTAAGTTGACCATTGCTACTTGTGGCTAAGGGTGTTTCTGTGTTGTCTAAGCAACGGTCTCAGGCAATAGAAGAGGTTGAGAAACTTCTGTTGATTTGGATTAAGGAAAAGCAGCTCGCAGGGGACATTGTGAGTGAGGGTATTATCGCCGAGAAAGCACGGCAACTTCACTTGGATATCATCAAGAGGCAACTATATCAACGACCATCACATAGGCCAATAAAACGACTATTATACAGTAGTTTATTTTTTTTAATTACAATCCAATAGCACATTTATTAGACATAAAATAAGGTATATTTTGTGTAGTTTTAAGGCTTATTTAGTAGAAAACTATGTTTTATGGGTACCTGGAAACGGATTATTCTCATTTTTAATGGTTTCCTATGGGAAATTAACGTTTGGAAGACACACTTTTCGCCTGACACACTTTCTGGAAAACAATGAAGTTCATAAGCTGAGGTATCACAGTATTATTATTTATTAGCACCCCCTGCAAGAAAAACCACAACCCCCCAAAATTTGTGAATGGCGCTCAATGTCATATTTTCAATTCCCGAATAAATTCGGGAATGGCAGTGAATGAGTTAAATTGACGTCTATTGGGGGAAGCATAAAAAAGGACAAGAGACAACGGGGAAGCACACAAATGAGCTAACGCCACTTACCAGAGTAGCGTTCTTGGATCCCACGCTGGCTCGCTGCACCAGGAGCTTCTTGTCTCCCAGTTGCATGCCGTTGAGCCCCGCGATGGCCTGCAACGAATGAACGCCTTGAAACGCCGCCGTTACCGCTGATTTTGCGGGTCGCCGATCGATGGGCTTACCTGATCATTGAGGTTGACATCGACGTATTCGCAAAAGGCGTATCCTTTGGACAGGCCCGTTGCGCTGTCCTTCACCAAGTTGAAGGCCTTCAGCGGCCCGAAGGAAGTCAGCAGCTCCTTGACCTGAGGGGGGGAATCGGTACACCCGTTTCACGACAACACCCATCGGGGGCGAGCGGGTATGGAAGCCGCCGGGCATTTGAAAGCGCTCCGGACGACGTTGGGCCACCAAGCGAGATATTTCCACAGGACGTGGTGCGCTTTATAATAATACATAATAATAATAATACATTTCATTTCTAAGCTCCTTTCAAAACTCTCAAGGTCGCTTTACAGTCACAGGATAATTTAACGAAAGAAAATAGATGGTTTGAAAGGGGAGTAAAAGAAGCAATTTTCATAAAACGGCAAAACCCGTTTTTTTCCCCCATGCTTGGATGCCAATAAAGCGCTGGTCAGACCTCTGGCATTTTTCCCCTTTCCACGAGGGGACAGCATTTGCCTTTTGTCCACGTTAGCGCTTTGTTACAGTTGTTGCTAGCTAGGTATTAGCTAGCTAGCTTTCTATCTAATTTGAGATATTCCGGGTTGAGTGAAAGCTGGCGCATGTGGCTGCCGCTACTCACCCACAGAAAAACGTATCCTGTGACTGTAAAGTGACCTTGAGAGTTTTGAAAGGCTCTTATAAATAAAATGGATTATTATAATATCGCTAGCTAGATAGCTGGCCAGTATCTATTGTTCGCGTTTGGTATCCTGGGGACAGGAAGCCATACATCCATAAACTGTGCTAACCAGCGTTAGCATGCGGCTCCACAAACCTGGTCGTCATTCAGATAGTTGGGCAGCCCGCCGATGAAGAGCTTGTGGGCTGAGTCGGGCACTACTGTGGATACCACTCCTGTGTTGACAACAAGACCTTTGAGGACAGCAAACAGTGCCAGCTCCCATAGATATATTGACACAAATGGCGTATGAATGATGTCAACAGGAGTAGTAATAGTAAAAACCATTAATTGTCTGTGTACCAGGCACATAGACACTGGGGTTCTCGCTCATGCCCGGCAGTGGCTGGTAATCGTGCGGACGGCGGATTTTCAGGCTCTGGCCTTGAAAGATGATTCCATCAAAAGCCATTGCCTGTGTCGTCTCGTCCACTGAGCGGAACTACAACAGGAAATTGGCTAATTAGTACACGCCGGCTTTAAAAATAAACGAGAATCGTAGCCCAACCTACCTCAAGGAAGGCAAAATTCTTATCTTGGTTAATCTGCACGGCGAGCACGGGATTACCCGGCGCCTGAGTCAGACCGCCCAAACGCATCTGAGCGTTAAAGAAGTCCATCATTGACTCCTGGAGGGAACAAGAAACATAAAAAAAAACATGACACTTACATCCCATAAATATCAAAAGCTTCGAGATTGCTTGGCGAAGCACACCTCAGTGATCCCGAAGGGGATGTTTCCCACATAGAGCCGACGAGCCTGTCGGGTCATCTGACTGCCCACGACGGGCACCGGGGTGGGCGTGACGGCCAGGCCGTCGGGTGTCATAGTGGGCAAAAGCGCCGTGGCTGGGATTTGGCCCGCAGCTGTGGAGGAAAAGCGTATCAATACGGCGGCGGAATGTTTGTACTCGTTGGGTTATTTGTATTGATTTTGTTTGGTTGCCAAAAATGTGAGTTTGAGGCACGTCCCCGCTAAAATGATCGCAGTGAACTTTACGACAATGTATCACGGTACTGCTAACTCGGGGTTTTGTGTTAGCATTTTCCGTTTTGTTTTGTTTTTTTGCTTCACACACGAAGATGGCGGAGTAGAGTTAATTAAAAATTGTCAGGACAAAAAGTATACATTTTTACTATTTATCATTATAGTTGTCTAATTTTATAAAACATGAAAAAAAAAATCTCCAAAATATTTTTGGGGGCGTAAATGTCACAATGTGTTTAATTTAACAAGACAATTGACAGGAAAAGTACACATTTTAATATTTATTGTATTTGTCCCATTATATTTGTAATTTCGAATTTTATAAATAAAAATCTACAAAATATTTTTTTTGGGGGGGGGGGGTGTGTGTGAATGTCACCCACTTCTTATGTCGCAATGTGTTTAAAAATTAAACTAGAGAATTGACAGGGAAAAATTGGTTTTACTATTTATCATAATCTGGCCCATTATATTTGTCTAATTTTATAAATAAAAAAAATCAACAAAATATTTTTTGGGGGGGTGAATGTCACCCACTTCTTATGTCGCAACGAGTTTAAAAATTTAACTAGAGAATTGACAGAGGAAAAATATGTGTTATTATCATATTTGTTTTTAATTATGATTATATTATTATGTTTATATATCATATTTGGCCCATTATATTTGTCTAATTTTATAAAAGAGAAAAATCAGCAAAATATGATTTTTTTGGGGGTGGGGGAAGGGGGTGAGTGTCGCAATGTGTTTAAAAATTAAACTAGAGAATTGACAGGAAAAAAAAAAATATGTTTTACTATTTATATTTGCCCCATTATATTTGTCTAATTTTATAAAAAGAAAATCTACAAAATATTTTTTTTGGGGGGTGGGGTTGAATTTAACCCACTTCTTATGTCGCAGTGTGTTTAAAAATTAAACTAGAGAATTGACAGGGAAAAAATGTTTTATTATTATATTTGTTTTTTTAATTATATTATTAGTATATGTTTTATTTATCATATTTGGCCCATTATATTTGTCTAATTTTATAAAAGAGAAAAATCAGCAAAAATGTGATTTTTTTTTGGGGGTGGCAGGAGGTGAGTGTCATCCTCTTCTGTCACAATCTGTTTAATAATTAAACAAATATATATAATTTTTACTATTTATCATGTTTGTCTGATTATATTTGTCTAATTTTACAAAAGAGAAAAATCTGCAAAAACTATTTGGGGGGGGTGGGTGGTGGTAAATGTCCACATCTTCCTAAATTGTAATATTTTAAAAAGTCAAACAGGACAAAAATTGGCCAAAAAATGTGTCCCCCCCCCCCCTTTTTTTTAAACTACATTTTTCGAGATAAAAACAAAATCTGCGTTTTTCTCTCTCTCCATAACAATCGCATCGGGACGTTGGCTACCTTGCATGGCTTTGTACTGCATGGGGCTGATGTTTTCAAAACCAGGAGGCGGCACATCCCAGTATTTCTTCACCTTGATCTTCTTCTTCTCGCGGTGGGGCGAACGGCTGTGGGGGGGGGGGGGGGAGATACACGCAACACACTCAAAATTAGGGCTGCGAGGGTAAATACAAAAAACAAATGTCCATCCAAAACACAAACCTGGAGGTGTTCAGGTTTAAAAAAAAAATACAGAAAAATATTGCAGGGAAAATAATACAATATCAAGTCAGTTGTTTGTACTTCTGTTGGCACACACACACACACACACACACACACACACACACACACACACACACACACACACACACACACACACACACACACACACACACACACACACAAGATTGTGGCACAACAGAGTATCTTTGTGTTGGATTTGCTGTATTACCTTGCAGTATTGTCCTGCGGGTAGCTCGGTGGTGAGCTGAAATGACATTGGACGGATTAGTATTATTATTATTATTATTAATATTACACAAAAAGATTCAATGAAAAATTTCTAAGGAGACGCAGCTCGATATATGACTGGTAGGCCCAAAGTAGAATAACTCGCTACCAATTGACTTTTCAATTTGTTTTACACATTTTTGAAAGTTCTTACATGGAAATGTGATTGAGTCTGATTTGATTAATAGACAAAAAAAATAATAAATAAAAAGACAAAGATGTATTCGGCCCGCGAAAGCAAATGAAGCACGTCAAGTGCCACGCTGCTTGTTAAAATCCGAACCAAAAAGTTCAATTTGTCCCATGTAAACCACAAATAGTCATTATTTTTGACTTCATATTTTAAAACTAGTTTTTCATTAATTTGTTGTGCGGTCTTGATGTAAAATATGCGGAGGTGATGAAACATTTTAATGGCTTCCCCCAATTCATAAATCAGAGAGGAGACCGTAGACCAATTGACAAAGGCAGAATGGGCAGAAGGAATTTGCCGCAGATAAAAAAAATAGCATTTAACGAAGACGCAAAAGCCCTCAAATTAAAAAAAAAAGGGTAAAATACACAAACGTGGAGCGCGTTTAACGTTATTCATCAACAACCGTGTCTCCCGTCACGTGGCTTTATTTCCAGAAGGGGAAGTGAGAAGGAGGCATATTGAAATCCTAAATAAAGCGAATTTCCGAGAGTAAAAACCCACAAGACAGAATGTGTGTCGTTCATGGGCCGCGAAAGATATTCGTGACGGTGGATGAAGACAAAATGGAGGGGTGGGAAACTACGCACCTGCGTCTGTGTCGGCGATCCTTACTGTCACCGCGACGATCCCGGCTACGTCTGTCCCTGTCTCGGCTCCGCCTCTTCCTGTCTCGGCTGCGGCTACGGGAGCCGGAGCGGCGGTGATGCCGGTTCTCCTTGTCCCGCTCGGCTGGACGGTGAAAACAGGGTAGATTGGTTGACAGATGGTGCCATCAAGCGTCGAAAAATGTGACGTTAGAATTACATTTTAAATAAACGCGAAAATAAATCCTGAGCTCATTCTATTATCTGCACAAATATTGTATTTGTTGTTGTTGTTGAATGGTTCACTGGTCATCGTTATTGCTATTTAGACATCAAGCTAAAAAAAATTACTTCGGGAATTATGCAAATGACCAGGAACATTGTTTAAAAGGGCAAATTCACGCAACAAATTGTTTTTATTGTTAAAGGACAACTGACGTCTGCGGACAAGTTGTGTCCATAATTTGTAAAATGGCTTCAAATGACTTCTACTCAGCGTATTCCACCACATATAGCGATATTTTACATTTTAAGAATCGCACTGAATATTCCGGAAGTCTTGTTTTTGAGTTGGTGACGAGTCCGTACGTGACGTCACTGAAGGAACCGAAAAAAGGACACATTGTAGCAGTCCTTCCATCACGTCAATGCATTTTGCTGTACTTGTTTGGTCTGAAAACGTCATGTTGCACCAAAAAGAGGCAGAAGAAGGAGACAAAGCTCCATGTAAGGAATTTATCAGCCCGTTTCTACAGGCTGATTAATTCCTTACACGGAGCTTTGTCGCCATTTTCTGCCTCTTTTTTAGTGCTACATTTTCCCCACCTATTGCCTTTAATCGATTGCAAACATATATGCTTTCCTCTTCAGAACTATTTGAATCATATTCATAACTGGATGAGTAAGAAGAAAGCATCGTCTCCGAATCTGAAGCCATTGTTTTGATTCTCCAGCAAGGCAAGACGTCTTGGGATGGCCGCCACGAATAAGGGGCGGGACCTTCTGAAACTAGCCACTTCCGGGGTCCTTTTTTTTTTTTTGCAGATTTTGGACACTTTAAGTCGTTTTTATTGGTGTTTTGCATTTGACTAACTTGACTAGGGTATTTTAGATGCTATAAAACGTTTTTCTGATGTCAGTTAGGAATCAAAAAAGTGATGTCGGTTGTCCTTTAAATCTCTTGGTCAACACTGATTCTGAGTAATAAGTTACCGCTCCGCCCCTCATTCATAGAACGTTAGCAAAAGCTATCCATAACCTTGCCCCCCCCCCATGCCTATCTGGCCTTTTTCAAATTTTCCCTCTCATTCCCTCAGATCCCCAAAACTCTGGAACTCACTTCCTCCCAACATTCATAACATCGATTCTCTTCTCACCTTCAAATCCAAATTAAACCTCACACCCCCATGTTGATAAAGTGAAGGGTTTTGCTGTTTCATGAAAATAGCTTCTTTTACTCCCCTTTGTAAAAACCATCTATTTTCTTTCACTAAGATTTTAACTTCATTGTCGTCAAATGAGTGATGGCTAGCTTTTAGGTGCACATGTACTGCAGATTGAGGCCCACTAGTATTATCTTGGATAAGAAGCGAAACGTCCGACACCTTCAAAGAAGTACAGATGACGGCTGAAGAAAGCTTTTCATCGATGGACCACTCCTGTACGACTGAGAGTTTACAGACGTAAAACTATGGGACACACGCTAAAAGCCAGAGCCAAATTTGGATTTATGTTATTTGTTTTCATTCTCCTTACTTGTAAAACTATTATTGTTTATTAGACACAAAGACCACCTAAAACACGACTTGCCTTTTTGGCCTGAATTAAAATGAGCACACATGCGATGGCAAATTGTTATTTCCTAGGAACGTTGTTGAAGGTTTTTATAACGAAATTATAGATTCATTTTATTGCATTTTGATTCTAACACTTTTCTAATTTGTATGATAATTGTGAGAAATCATTCACACGCATTAGGCATCTTCACGTGACCGAATACCGTTAATTATGAAAAGTCATATTTGTAGATTTTAGATTGGGTTTCTTCAAAACGAACAATGGAATGTGAATTAATCGTTTTAATATTTTTGGGTGGTGGGGTTGTAATTTGTTTACTTTCAATTAAAAGACAGCGAATCGCACTTTTTTATCAGAGTATCTGCACTCCCCCGTTATTCGCGAATCGGCGACAAACGAATCGTATATTTTATTTGTATTTTATCCCCTCAATTGTGAATCTAGTTAATTATACTCGCTGATAAAAACAAAACGCTCTTAAAAGTCGTTCCGCTGCAACGCTAGCGAGCGGTCCCATTTTGAGTCTCTCCGGCGAACGACAGCGATGGATGCCCTTAGCTTCCAGCAAATAGACGGAGCCCGAGTAGCCTAGCGTGATGGCGGCAAGACGACTCAACGACATCGGTGGATTCATAACACGCTCCCAATCAGCGAGAACCGCGTGCGTTGCTTACCTTGCTTGTTTTCAGACAGCTGCCGTTCAAATTCGTCGAAGTCCGACATCTCTGCAAGCTTCGGCGGCTTTCCGCGGATTTGCGTTATTCGCGTGAAAAAAGTGCACCTAGAAACCGCCCACCTTCTCCCGACAAAAAGGTTGCACGCGGAATTTTAGCAACGACTGGAAGCCCACTATCGATTATGATAGTTTGATTTTCTGAAGAAAAGAGCGGTGGGTTTAATTTCCCAGACAAGAGGGGTAAATCATCAGAGGGATGGAAAAAAAACGTGGGTTAGCAAAACGAGCTAGTAACAAAGTCCAGCAGGAGGGAAAAAAGGCCTAGCGCAGCACTCTAAAATAGCTTAGCCTAGCTTAGCGTGCTAGCACAGACAACGGAATGAATGGGGACAATTCAACTGCAGGCGTAAAACAAACTTCCGCGGTGAATTGGCCGACCCGAAAGATAAGTCGGCCGGTTTTAAACTCCAAAGGGCCCGCGCCTCGTTGGGTTTGGAGGTCGGCGAAGAATATGAAGAAAACAATATGCCCGCTTTTCTTTCTCCCTCCGTCTCCGTGGTCCTCCTCAACACCGGAAGCTGACGAATGGATTTCCGGAAAATGGCCGCCGACTCTTCTGTGGACATTTTATTTTTATTTTATTTTCGAACTAAACTCTAAAGAAAGTCGATATTATCTGTTTGTTAACGTTAAGGCTCTTTTTTGTTACGAATTGGGCTCATCTAAACATCACCATATTAGCTTCACCGTAATGGCTTTAAGAAACGCTACTGTTAGTCTTGTGATGGCCACTTGACACGAAAATAAACAAGTAAATCATACACTACATATTTTATTTGTATTAACTATCATGTTGTTAGTTAAATAAGGGTGTGTAAAGGGAATGATTTAATGTGATTATTTTAAGAAATGTAAACATTATTTTAAAAAGTGGATGATAAAGGCCTTCCATGCTTATTATAGTTTACGGAATATTAATCGGAATGTACAAGTACTTCGAAATCACAGTACTTGCACATTATGACTAATCTTCCATTTGTGGTTCAGATAATGATAAAACACAAAACAGATTGATGATAAATTAAAGCACCCTATTATTGAACATTGTGAAAGGGATGTATAGTACAAAAAATATGTAAAAATTCCACATATGACTGTTTTGTAGCCAACATGATAATAATACTGCACATTATTATTTTTACATCGCATGTGAAGGCAGTGGAATTGACAGAACAACATATCCACATCAGAATCAGAATCATCTTTATTGACAAGTATGTAGAACACACAAGGAATTTGTTTCCGATAGAACACGCTGTACTAGTATCATCATCAAAAAATTGCAAAGAGGCACTATACAGTTCAATTTGGGCTACTGTTCAAAGAATTAATAGCTTGGGGGAAGAACGGATTTGTTGCGCATGGATCGGTAGCGCCTGCCTGAGGGACATCAGACAGATGATGACACAACAGACTCTATTTTCAAAGACGCCAGTGGAAGAAAATGTCCAAAACAAAAAAAAAAGGAAACTCAGTGCGCCTTATAATAATAATAATAATGATATTATTATTATTATTATTATTATTATTATTATTATTATTATTATTATTAATAATAATAATAATACATTTCATTTCTAAGCACCTTTCAAATCTCTCAAGGTCACTTTATAGTCACAGGATAAGTTTTTCTGTGGGTGAGCAACGGCAGCCAAACGCGCCGGCGTGTGGCTGCCGTTCGTTAGTCAGGAGGAACGACAGGAACTATCGAAAATTATGTTTTATGGGGACCTGGGAACGGATTATTCTCATTTTAATGGATTCCTATGGGAAATTATTTTTTGGGGATACACACTTTTCACCTTACACACTCTGTCTGGGAAACAATTAAGTTCGTAAGCCAAGGTACCACTGTATATCTTACAAAGAGTTGTATAGTCTCAGGACATCGTCATGAAAAGTGCTTCTGTTATTTCATTTGATTTATCCACGGTAGAAAGGCAAAAAATATGTTTTAAAGAATCTTATTTAAAAACAATAAAACAATAAATACTGTGTATTATTCTGAAAAGAGCGATTTGTTGTCGTGGTTTACATTGCAGAGGTATATCTAATTTAGTGGCCCAGAGCTGCTTTTTTTCTGTTTACGATAGATCATGTTTCCATCATTTTATTTGTTCTCGCTTTATGTATGATACGAAATTCGAAATTATACGAAATATGCTAACGAGCTCAGCAAAACCAGTACTGTACGTCATAACGGTTAGCAACCATTTCACTGTAAAAAAAACATCAATAACCCTCAAATTGTTCGTCGCCATTTCAGCTTTTCAGTTTGTATTTCGGGACACGTATCGTCTAATTTCTGTGGTAAAGGCGCCGGTGTGGGTACGGTACTTACCGCCCAAAACTGGTAATAGGGTTTGGACAGCCATGTAATAAGGCGTCGTTATTACCCTGTCATGTCGCCATCTCGCGAGCTCTTCCGCTAGCTAATAAGCTGACAATAACAATGTTATTATTGCTGGTGGCTAACGTCATTTCCGGGTATAGGAGTCAATGAGCAAATAAGGCGGGGCTTTTAAAATGTGTTTTTTATTATTTCAAATTGACACTGCGGACCGAAAATTAAATAAACCAGGATACTTGCGAACTATTTTCCACGTCACTTATTTAAAAAAAAATGTGGAGAAATGTTTGTTTTTCAAATTCCCCTTCGTTGGCGCCTGTGAGTCACGACAGGTCGAGCAAGTGACGAGGTGTCAAATTTCGTTTTTTTTCCTGGTGACTCGGAGTCGTTCTTACTTTGCGAGAAACGATTCGTTCACAAAACGTAAGGAGCAAATCTGGATACTTTCTAGGTAAGATTTCAAAGATCAAAGTGTTGCTTGTTTGTGCCCCCCCCCCCCCCAAAAAAAAAAAGTTCGATTTTGGCCGATTTAGTGTTGTGAACCGCGTTTACTTTGTCACCTGAAGCTCATGGGACAGGTGTGGCACGTTTGACCGTTTTGACACCGAGCCGATGTCCCCTCCCCAACGTATTTCCGCCTGCTGGTTTGTTCAAACATTATTATTATTATTATAAGATTGATATTTTTGCCCACCCCTCTCTGTTTCATATATTTTTAAAATTAAAGTTAAATAATAATAATAATAATTTTCAGCGCCTTTCAAAACTCTCAAGGTCACTTTACAGTCACAGGATCAGTTTTTCTGTGGGTGAGCAGCGGCAGCCACATGCGCCAGCGTTCACTCAACCGCGAATAACTCAAATAGCTCAAGTTGGCTGGCTAGCTAATAGATAACCTGTCTTACCAAGAAAAAAAACATATGTGTGTGTAATATTTCACTGCGCAGTTTTATGAACAAAATTTCACATGTAAACATGAATACTTTTAACAATTGACAACATATTTTTAGCAATCATTGAGTATGTTCTTAATAATAATAAAATAATAATAATAATAATAATAATAATAATAATAATAATAATAATAATAATAATAATAATAATACATTTAATTTATAAGTGCCTTTCAATTGTGGCTTTTTTTCTGTAGACAAATTCAAATAAGAATTTGTGTTCTTACGATGTGTAATGTTTATTAAAAAATATGAATGATATTACGTCGAAAAAAAAAATCACGGTAAAATGTTTAATTTAACTGATTCTACATACTTGGCAATAAAGATGATTCTGATTCCATTCCACTTCACCGGAAATTTTCATTCCGGAACCTTTGTTTCTTCTCCAGACTTTTCGCACGGACTTGTTTTCACGGTGGTCAACTTGGCTTTTGACGAGTCGCGATATTTGCTATCATTAACATTACTGCTATTTAATGACGAAAACGGAATCGAAAATATCTCAAAATGATATTTAACAATTTTTGCGTTCCCCGGACAAACTTTCTTGTATGCCGCAGACATCTAAAAATGTGCCAAAATCGTACAGAATACGGAAAAATAAGGCCGGTTGACAGGTATGATTTAGGGATGTGGCAACATTTTTCAATAATAATTCATCATACATTTTCTAATACCATATTAAAGTGCATTTAAATAGCTGATGCGTGATGTATAATGATGTATAGATTTTTGTTCTATGACAAATAAGGAAATAATTGAATTTTTAATGTTCGAAATATGAGGGGATTTCCTGCCTGTTCTTTATTACAGTTTAAACATTCTTAATTTTTGGCAGATCTTAACGAATAAGGTACCATTGGAAAGCTTTTGAAATTCTAAACAAGAACAGAAAACACAAGAAAAGATTCAAAATATAAATGAGCAAATATCAACGATCGAATGCAGGCAGATTTTCGTCAGAAATCAAAAATGGCTGTCATTGAATTGTACGAGGAAAGAAAATTGCGAGCTCTGGAAATACATATGCTAATGCTTCTTTTTGCTTGAAACTTGTCAGTTATGGAAAGAAATATATATTCTACCACTTCTATGAGTTATAAAAATACAACGTACTCACCTTTATAAACTGTTGTGTTAGCAAAATGAGCGTCAACTCCAATTCATTTCCCCCCGTTTCTCCTTGTCTTATTCGGAAATTTCTAGAACCAGAATGGATGGAAACGTGTAATATGTCATCATAAACTGCATAGCTTGGAAAATCTCACCAAAAACCATGACGAGTGCGCTCGGTTCACAGGACAGAAACAATCGCGGTGGAATATAGCTCACAGTAGCGTAGCTATATGATTTCATTTCCCGCAAGAAATAATCAATATCCCTCCGGTCATCCACATGTTTAGCAATGGCCCCCAAGTACGACGGCCTGTCCCACTGCAAGCTGGCCCTGGTGTTCGCGGTGCTGTTGGACCTACTGGGGGTGACGTCCCTGCTCCTCGGCGTCTTTGCGCCGCTGGAGATCCGAGGAAGAGACTTTGGGGACTTCCTGGTGTACTCGGGAGCCCTTTTGGTACTGCTGTCCTTGGCCTGCTGGGTCTTATGGTACAGCGGCAACATTGAGGGCTTGACCTCCAGGAAGGAGCTGGGAGGCGGCATGGGCGGCGCCGTGGACCGCCTGGCCCGATCCCTGAGCAGGAGGATTCGGCTCCCCAGGACTCACAGCAGTCCTACTTAGACATTAATGGTGTGTCGTTCGCGAACGAGCCGGATCCTAACAAGGAGCCGGAAATGGGAGCCGACTTTTTTTTTTTTTTGTCCCCAGTCTTCGGTTAAAGCCGCACGTGATTGGTCGATATCCGTTGTAGAGAAGGGAGGGGAGAATTACAGACACACACAGCAGTGAGAAGGTGGGAGGGGGACGTTAGGGTAGACAGGTGGAAACATGTTATCACATTATGCTGTTATTATTATTCAATTATGATATTTTTTTACTAGTTGGTATGATAGCATTATTAATATGAAAAGCAAATTAGTGACAGCTGATCATCAGACCAAAGTAACCACAGGGAAAGTGAAAGTGGGTGCTCTCCGTGCACATATATATCAAGCCATATCAATAAAAATATTTGATATAGTGGATTATTTTTTACACGTGTAATTCGTTTTTCATATAATTTTACATGATTTTTGGTAGTTAGTTAATTTAAGCAACAGAAAACAAACAAATTGAGGAGCCATTTGGGAGCCAAAAGAGCCGGATCTTTTTAGTGAGCCGAGCCAAAACAACCGGATCTCTGAAAGGAGCGGGAATTCCCATCACTACTGTGTACAAAGACAAACGGAAGTTGGAATGCAATCCGTTGCAGTGTGTGTGTGTGTGTGTGTGTGTGTGTGCGCGCATGTACATTTTTTGTGTAGCAGTTGGTGGTTGTCATCAAAGTAAAGCACTGGTGTCAAAGTCAAGGCCACATGCGCCAGCGCTCACTCAACTGCCCCCATTTCAAGATCAGATAACTCCAGACCCATATCATTTAGGAATTAACTTTTTTTTTGATGAAAGAGGAGAGTATAAGGTTTCTAACGCTGTTTATGTAGTCCTAAAATTCAATATTTTGTGTGTCCTGGAATTGGAGTGACAATGACAAAAACCCTGGCACTGGAGTGGCCACATTTTTGCACATCGTCTGCCACTGGATGAGTTAAATTGTTGTGCGTTATAGATGTAAAATGCGGAGGAAATAAAACTGACTAAATTGTATTTGTTTATTTCTTTCTTTTTAAATGTACAAGATCGCAACTACTGTATTCCCAACAGTTCCTGCATGCTGGTAACGCATGCACAACTGCATTTAAATGCTGCATAAAATCATCATGACACCCACTAAGCTTTGGAGAATATATTAAAACCGTAAAAGAATCAAAAGTACCAAAGAAAAACATGATTGTAGAAATAAATAGACGTTTTTGTAGACGTGTTGGAGGTATTTGCAAATAGAGTACGCCCCATTGACTTACTATATATATATATATATATATATATATATATATATATATATATATATATATATACACACACACGCGCACACACACACACACACACACACACACATATATCTATATATTATGTATATATTTTTGCATTCAAGCAGCGATGAAGGCACTATAGTTTTTTTTTTTGTGGGGGGGGGGGGACATTTGAGAAAGTGCGAGAAATGTCAGAGGTCAGCGCTGTTCACGGGAACGCTGCAATTTTGCCAAATGATCATGTGACTGCGCTCGAACCTCTGCGGCGTCGCTTGCAACAACTCCACCGAGCCGTCGTTCTCGTCGTCACCTGCAGAAAAATAAATAAATACAATTAAAATAAATACATGAATGAATGAATAAATAAATAAAGTCCTTTCACTCACCGATGCGGAAGTTGATGTAACCTTCGCCACCGCTGAGGATGAGCTGAGAGTTCGCAACGTTGCCGTCATTGGTTGACATCAAACAACCTGAGCGGATATTTCAAAAAAATGTCATCGAAAATTATGAATGTCAGCAACAACAATTCAAAATTGAACAAAAAAAAATGACAATAAATAACTAACTAAATAAATTTGAATGCAGATTGCTACAGATGCGTTTTTGTTAGTTTCAGAGGACATATAAAAATGGGGTTGGTCAAATTAAGCGAATCAAGACGGTCAACATAAAGGGGAAAAAAAAAAGAGTTACACATAATTCAATTTCATTAACTCATTCACTGCCATTCCTGAATTTATTTTAATAATTAAAAAGCATGAAGTGGAGCTCCATTCACAAATTTGTTCAGGTTCTGTTTTTTTTTTTTCATGCTTGGGTGCCGATAAAGCGCTGGTCAGACCTCTGGCAATGTTTTTTCCCTTCCACAAGGGGGCAACATTCCCATTTGTTTCCCATGAAAGCGCTTTGTTTCAGCTTCAGCTGTTGTTAAAGAGCTGCCCTCTTTTCAAGCTAAAATAACTCCAGACACATATCATTTAGGAATTAACTCTTTTTTTCTGATGAAAAAAAGAGAGTCTTAGGTTTCTTACGCTGCATCGAACGTTTATGTCATCCTAAAATTCAATATTCTGTGAGTCCTGGAATACAAGTAACGATGACAAAAACCCTGGCACTAGAGTGGACACATTTTTGCACATCGTCTGGCAGTCAATGAGTTAAACAATAGTGATGAAAATAGTAACAAAATAAAGCCAAAATGGCAACCAGACTCTGCGGCATTAAATATAATGACCTGGTGCGGCGATAATGAAGCGGACAGCATGTCGGTGTCCGTGGTAACACAACTGGGCTGTCGCGACGGAGCAGTATGGGATGGAAACTGCTTCGGATGCTGTGAAAGACAAAAAAAAGTTTGTCCCAAAAAGTATCGGCCGTGATGAAATAATAATAATAATAATAATAATAATAATACACTTAATTTCTAAGTGCCTTTCAAAACTCTCAAGGTCACTTTATAGTCACAGGATAAGTTTTGCAGTGGGTGAGCAGCAGCAGCCACACGCGCCAGCGTTCACCCAACCCGGAAGTAACTCAAATAGATAGAAAGCTAGCTCGCTAGTTAATAGCTAGCTAGCTAGATATCATATAGAAAGCTAGTTAGATAGATAGCTAGCCAACTAGATAGCAAAAAGAGAGCTAGCTAGCTAGATCTTTAGCAAATAGCTAGCCAGCTATTTAGCAAATAGAGAACTAGCTAGCCAGCTAGATAGCAAATAGAGCGCTAGCTAGCTAGATAGATTGCTAGACAGCTAGAAAGTAAATAATAATAATAATAATAATAATAATAATAATAATAATAATAATAATACATTTCATTAATGAGCGCCATTCAAAACTCTCAAGGACACTTTACAGTCACAGGATATTTTTTCTGCGGGTGAGCAGCGGCAGCCACACAATAGAGAGCTAGTGAGCTAGATAGCAAATAGAGAGCTAGATAGCTAGCCAGATAGATAGCAAATAGAGACCTAGCTAGCTAGCTAGCTAGATAGCCAGCCAGCTGGATAGCAAATAGCTAGCTAGCTAGAAAATGCTAAATTGGTTACAAAACGCTTACTTATCGACAATGGGATGGAGACGATGGCGCCTCCCGTGGTGCCCACCCACAGGCGGCTGGAGATGACCGCCAGCGACGAGATCTGTAGCGCCGAAAGCTCCAAGAAAGATTGACCTACGCGACCATTTTATTCATCAGAATCCAATTTGTCAATCAAAAAGATTGATCAACAGCGAGGAGGCGGGGTCACCTAATGACTTGGTGATCAAAGCAGCAAAATCCACTTCCTGTAGCAGGCGTCCGGTGGACCAATCAAAGAGCCTGAGGACAGAATCCAGTCTGCACGAGGTCCAAACGCCACTTCCTCCGGCGCACAGGAAGCGAACTTGCTGCTCGCTACGTTCCGAGACGGGAAAAACGTGCTGGCGAGATAAAGAGGTGTGGTTTCCGGGTCACCGCGAACTTTGAGGAGAATCTCTTCCGAGCCCTGATTACCTCCACTTTCCGTTTATGAACGTCGACCACGTGGACTCGGTTCCAGTATCCGACCCACAAACGTCCTCCTTTGGCAAGGCAGCAGCGAATGGGCTGAACGGGGTTGGAGCCCAACGGCATCACCGAATGGGAGCGCAGGTTCCAGCCGCCTCCCCCCCCGCAAAAAAAAACAAATCACAAAACCTCATTTAAATATGTCAAACGTGGCAAAAATGTGGGTAAAAAGGGGCGGGGCCTGGGAGGGGGGCGGGGTTACCGGAATTACTGGAAAAGAAAGCCAAAGTTCCGTCGCCTAAGCCGGCGATGACTTGACCTTGGGAGCATCTGTTAAAGTTGACAGGGACGCATGATGATGACGTCATGAGAAAAATAATAATACAAAAGCAATAATAATAATAATAATAATAATAATACAGAAAAAAATAAAAGTCACACTCACCTGAGTGAATGAACGCTTTCAGAGAGGTGAACCGAGTGCAAACAGCGCCCTCTGACGGCGGAGGCTGAATGTATCACTATACTGGAGCAGCAAAAAAATTAAATACATGTAATGAGTATAATAATAATAATAATAATTCGCGAACGAGGGGTTCGTAAACCAAGGTTTTCACTGTATCACGAATGGGAATGGAAGCTGCTTGTTCAGCATTCACTTACCTTCCTTCCTGAGTTCCAATCCAAACAGTACCCGGAGAGTCCCCTGACATAACAGAAACAGGAACGCGTCAAGAGGAAAATACCAAACGGCGGCGTGGCTAGAAAGAAACTAAAATGTATTATTATTATTATTAAAAAAAAGTCAAGGTGGGTGGGGGCATGTTGGCTAGGGGGTACGGGCACTGACCGACAGGGGGCACAGCACAGATGCAGAGGGCAGGAGCTGTGGGGGGGAGGCTGAACTGATCCAGGACGGTGTTGGGTCGGGCGGGGTCAATCACCGTGATGTCACTGTTGGAGGCGGGGCCAGACACGACCCACACGGAGCACTGAGCCATTTTTTTTTGGGGGGGGGGGGCAGATGTCAATTAACGTCGATCAATGGGACGAACGAGTTGGAACGAACTTACCGTCGCCTCCCCTGAGAGCTCCGGTGGGACGGCCGTTGCGCAGTTGAGCTGAAAAATGGAAATAATAATAATAATAATATATTCAATTCCATGTAAAAAAGAAGTAAAGTAAATATCTTTATTTAATGTATTTTTATAGTAACATGAAGTTGACAGTTTGCAAATACAGTGAGACCTCAACTTACAAACACCTTATCTTACAAACGTCAAATTTATGAAAATTAAACCTTAGAATAAGCACTATTTTCATAATACACACCCACCACGGCTGGCGGAGTGATCTTCGGCGGAAGCACACAACCGAACAGCATCAGAGGTTAAGTTACCAACAGTCCTTATGGAAGGTGACTCTCCTTCCATAAGCCATCAACGACCATCAAAAAGGTCAATAAAACTTTATTTTACAGCAGTTTATTTCTTTAATTATAGTCGTCATGTAATGCGCCTCTCTTTCCAAACAGCAATTCCCTTTGACCTCCAACACCATTCCATCAAGCCATCAATGACCATCACAAATGTAAATAAAGTGACTTTATGATACAATGCAGTGTATTTCTTTCATTACAATACAATAGCACATTTATTATACATAGTATAAGGTATGTTGTATGTAGTTTTAAGGCTTATTTAGTTGAAAAGTATATTTTATGGTAACCCGGGAACGGATTATTCCCATTTTAATGGTTTCCTATGGGAATTTTTTTTTGAGATACACACTTTTCGCCTTACACACTCTGTCTGGGAACCAATTAAGTTCGTAAGTTGAGGTCTCACTGTACAGGTAACATCCGACTTAAGACCTGTTCGACTTACGACCACCCGTACTCCCGACCACGACCTCCAGACCCTATTTTTTTAACATTTTAAGAGGGGGAGTTTGTGAGTCATTTAGCCTCCGAGTCTCTATTCAACATTTTGAATGGATTTCGACTTACGACCATTTTGACTTACGACCGTTTGGTCGGAACGGAACTCGGTCGTAAGTCGGATGTTAGCTGTATAGCATTCTGCTGACTTAATTCTAGTACTCAATTTTATAAAGAATATAAAATGCATATTAACGATGAACAATTGGAAACAAAGGAAAGCAGTGTTGAGGTTAAAAGGATTTCTGGGCGTGAAGGGCGTGATGGCGCCTCCCTCACCTTAGCGGTGGAGTCTCTTTGGTCCAGGAGTCGAAGTTGTGTTAGGACCGGCACTTCTTGGGGGTCCGGGACCTCTTCCGTAGATTCCTACGAGCATCGAGGATTTCAAAAATGCGTTAAAAGAACGAAGATTCGACTCGGGCGACCCCCTACAACCCCCCCCCCCCACTTTTCCTTACCTGAGTGTTAGCCAGAGGGATGCTCCACCCGTGTAGCTGACGCTTTCCTAGCGTTCCCCAAATGTGCGAGCGGATTTCTCGGTAGAGTTCCCGCCTCCTGGCGCGAGGCGATACAACCGGAGCGGTGGAGGATCTGGGGGAGGAGGGGTTAGGGGTCATTGGCCCAAAACGGGAGCCATCCAATAATTGGTCAATTGCGGTAACACGCATAAAGAAGGTGTAAGTTGACACAAATTCCCAGCGGACAAATCAGCCCATTTCCAACAGAGCTTGTGCGCCATCTTGTGCAGGACTTCTTTAATCGATTGCAAACATTTATGCTTTCCTCTTCAGAACTATTTGACTCATATTCATAACTGGATGAGTAACAAGAAAGCATCTTCTCCGAATCTGAACTCTATGAAGCCATTGTTTTGATTCTGGAGCAAGGTAGTTTGTGAAGGAGTATCCTGGCGTGACGTCGCAAACAAGGGGGCGGGACTTTCTGAAACTCCCCAGTTCAGAGCTCATTTTGTGGCAGTTTTGGGACACTTTAGGAAACAAAAAAAAATGGTGTTGGTCGTCCTTTAAACACATTTACAAATGTTTCTAAAATAATCTAACTCGATGAGCTATCCAGCTATCTCACTAACTGTCTAGATAGCTATCTGGCTAGGTGTCTAGCTAGCTATCTGGCTAGATACCTGGCTGGCTATCGATTTATGTCAAGTGCCATGATGCTAACTAAAATGCTAACCAAAGTTTCAAATTGTCCCACGTAAACCACAATAACAATCAGTATTTTTGATTTCATATTTGAAAACTAGTTATTAATTCATTTATATTGATATACAGTAAAGTGTCGTTATATCGATATCGGTTATATCGATAGTACTGCTTATTACGATACTATTTCTATAAACGCAAGGAGAAAATTTACATACCGCAGGATCGGATATATCGATAGTCCGGTTATATCGATATTTTTTCCGAGTCCCGAGAGCGGTTATCGATATAACGAGACTTTACTGTATATCTTTAATTAAACATAGCATGACACCAAACACAAATGGTTCGCTTACTGTGCATGACTCTGACCGACATCCCGTCGCTGTCGCGGCGACGGCAGACGAGGGAGAGCGACCGATGAGAAAGCGGCGCTTGGTAGGATCAACGGCTGTTTGGTCAAGCCAAAAAAGCGATTGAACCTTTCAAAAGAAAAGAAAAAAGTCAGATCGGGTGAACAGATATTGATCGACAAATCCAGGCGTCCATTTTGAGCCCAAAACAGAACTTACTTGACCCAAAGGCTTGACCGTTTCTCCTCCGAGAGTCTTTCTTGTTTTGTTGCCCTACACGAGACGGGAAAAACAAGCCAAGTCGGATTTGAGCCACCACGGGAAAAAAGCGGGTGTGCGTACCGTAGCGTCTGGGTTTGCCACATCGCCTCTTGAAGTTCAAAGAGTCGCTGTTTGTATTGATTCTTCTCCATGACCACCCGAGCCATTTCCGTGCGAGAAAAGTTCCGCGTGGAGCTGCTGAATGAAGCCTAAATGGAAAAACCGATGCCAAATGGGTACTTCGACTTACAAGTCAAAATAACGATTTGTTTTCTATTTATTTTTTGAAAAGAGAGTCCATTATTTTGTTTCAAGATGACGGAAGCAGACATGAACAATTCTTCCAATAAAATGATGCTAGCCGAAAAAGCTAAACGCAAAAAGTAAATATAAAACAAAAATAAGTACAGTGATACCTCGGGTTACGAACGCTTTAGCTAACGAACTTTTCGCTTTCCGAACATTAAATTCGCGAGAATACAATCTTGGTGCAGATGTGGTTTGTTATCGAGTGGAGTATTTTTGCTTTTTTGGGACCGAAAAAGACCCCACCACAGGCTAGTGTTAAGCCGAAGAGATCACAAAAGAAAATGTTGTCTCTTGTTTTTGAGTTGATGACGATGCCTGACGTGACGTCACGTCTGGAACGCTCCTGACCGAGAAAGCGACCCACAATGCATTTTGGGTACTTTGTTTGATCTGAAAACTTGGCGTTGATGGCGAAATTAGAAGGAAAAAACATAAATAATGCGATGGTGAATCGTTGTATGTTGCATCAAGACTACTATTTGATACTAGTTGACACAAATTCCCAGCAGACAAATCAGCCCAGTTCCAACGGAGCTTGAGCGCCATCTTGTGCATTTTCTGGGCGCTACATTGGAGTCATGAGGGACTTCTTTAATCGATTGCAAACATTTATGCTTTCCTCTTCAGAACTATTTGACTTATATTCATAACTGGATGAGTAATAAGAAAGCGAATTGTTTTGATTCTGGAGTAAGGCAAGACGTCCTGGCGTGACGTCACGAACATGGGGGCGGGACCTTCTGAAACTTGGCATCTCCGAGGTCATTTTGAAGTCTTTTGGGACACTTTAAGTCGTTTTTATTGGTGTTTTGTATTTGACAAAAAAATATCAGCTTGCATGTTTTGGGTATTTTAGATGCTATAAAACGTTATTCTGATGACAGTTAGGAAACAAAAAAATATTTTACAATATTTTTCTTATTCAATGTCAAGATGCTACTGGTAGCTAATTCGGCGTATGGTTAAAAAAAGTGCATTTAAATTCTATTTTGCAATTGAAGGTCAATTTTCACGACTTGGTTCTTACATACATCAGAATCCGATGACTGAAATGTCTCCAGTTTTTCCCGAAGTCTGGAAAAGAGGAGTAAAAAAAAAAAAATCACCACAGGAAGACAACATTAAATGTGACACAAGCGCAGGAAATACCTTTTTAGTTCTTCGTCTTTCTCCTTCACTCGACCTTCGACCCGCGCCGCCGTTTCCCGAAGAGAGGTCACTTCCGACTTGAGGGCGGAGCGGTCGTCCGTCAGCTCCACTACCCGATTGATCAAAGCCTTCCGCGCCGTGTCCACCACCTCACTTTGAAAGACAGAAATAAAAGGGGGCGGGGTCAATATGTAGCACGCTCACCCCATTGGGCTCGGGGAGGGGGGGAGGGACTCACTGGGTGTGTTTCAATTCTTCGTACTGAGAAAGAATCTCCTCAAACTGGTCAGCGCTACCTAGGTGAGGGAGATAAAAAAGTGCGTTAAAAACGTCGGAATTTTTACCCCGGCCGAATTTCCACTGCTCAATTGCGACATGGGGTGAAAAAAACGGTAAAAGAGCCAGTGAGCGCCTCAACTGAAATAGATAGAAAGAAAGCTAGCAGGATAGCTAATAGATACAACAATAATAATAATAATAATAATAATACATTTCATTTCTAAGCACCTTTCAAAACTCTTAGTCACAGGATACAGTCGTAATAGATAGCTACCTAGCCAGCTAGATAGCTAAACAATAGCTAGCCAGATGGCTAGCTAGACAGCTAATAGATAGCAAATAAATAGGTAGCTAGCTAGCTAATAGGTACAGTAACAATAATAATACATTTCATTTATAAGCACCTTTCAAAACTCTCAAGGTCACTTTTCAGTCACAGGATAGTCGCTAATAGATAGTTGTTTTGGTTTTCAACCAAATCGGTTTTCAAACAGGTTTCTGGAACGGATTATGATCAAAAACCCATTTTTGACTGTATCTCATCTCATCTCATCTCATTTTCCGTAGCGCTTCTTCCTCATTAGGGTCGCGGGGGTTGCTGGAGCCTATCTCAGCTGTCTTCGGGCACGAGGCTGGGGACACCCTGAATTGGTTGCCAGCCAATTGCAGGGCACACAAAGACGTACAACAGTCAATCACACACTCACACCTAGGGACAATTTGGAGTAGTCAATCTGCCTGCCATGCATGTTTTTGGAGTGTGGGAGTAAACCGGAGTACCCGGAGAAAACCCACGCGGGTCCGGGGAGAACATGCAAACTCCACACAGGGAGGCCGGACCGGGACGCGAACCGGCGACCTCTGCACTGTGAAGCCGGTGTGCTAACCACTTGACTACCGGGCCGCCTTTTTTGACTGTATCTGCATCTATCATTTTTAGGGGAAGGTTTTTTTTGTTCAGACCCACCTCGGATGCTAGCCCCTTGGTCAACACTGTCCACAAAATCCTGACTTAGTTCCGACAGTTCGGAAAAGACCGAGTCAGTGTTGCGCAGTTCCCATTCCATGCTGTCCTCGTCCTCGTCGTTCTCGTCCTCGCCGGATTTGTCCTCCTTTGTTCCTCCCGTGAGTTCTTCCAACCTGCCCTCCTTGAGCTCATCCTCCAAGCTGGTCTCGGCGGTTTTCGCGTCGGGTCTTGCCGGGGTACTGTCAATAAAAGTCATCCGGATTTGGACACATTGTGGCTTCGAAATCGCTTCGGGAAGCGTTCGCCGGGGGAGGTACCTCGTCGTATCCGTCGAGGAGCCGTGAAACTGTCGGAGTTCGGGGGTGGAGCTTATGATGTCATTGACAAACTGATCCGAGGCCGACTTGATAGTGTCGGCCATCTTGTCGTCTTTGGCTTCCGTATCTTCCAAACGTAAAGTTCCAGAGTTGGACTGGGGGCTCGGCTAAAAAGTAAACCAGACACATCCATGGGTTGATGGGTCAAAATGGAGAAAAATAAATAGCGTATTTTCTGGAATATAAGGCGCACCTTCAATGAACGACATATTTTAAAACCCGTTTCCATCCATAGGGCGCACCGCATTAATAAGGGGCAGTTTCAATAAATGACATTTCAAAACGTTTTTCATACATAAGGTGCACCGCATTATAAGGGGCACCTTCAACGAATGATATACTTTAAAATGCTTTCTATACACAAGGCGCACAGCATGATAAGAGACACTTTCAATGAATGGCATATTTAAAACCTTTTCCATACACAAGGTGCACCGCATTATAAGGGGCACTTTCAATGAATGACATTTTTCCAACCTTTTCCATACATAGGGCGCACCGCATTAATAAGGGGCAGTTTCAATAAATGACATTTCAAAACCTTTTCCATACATAAGGCGCACCGCATTATAAGGGGCACCTTAAACGAATGACATATTTTAAAACGTTTTGTACACATAAGGTGCACCGCATTATAGGGGGCACTTTCAATGGACGACATATTTCACAACGTCTTCCATACATAGGGCGCACCTCATTATAAGGGGCATCTTCAATGACTGACATATTTTTAACAAGTTTCCATACATAAGGCGCACCACATTATAGGGCGCACCTTCAATTTTAAAAATCTTTTCCATACATAAGGTGCACCGCATGATCAGGGGCATCTTTAACGAACGACATACAGTAAAGTCTAGTTATATGGATATTCAAGGGAGTCCGAAAAAATATCGATATAACCGGGACTATCGATATATCCGACCCTGTTTGCATGTCATTTTCTCCGTGCGTGCATAGAAATAGTATCGATATGACCGGGACTATCGATATATCCGATATCGATATAACGAGACTTTACTGTATTTTAAAACTTTTTAATTTTTTTTTCTTTAAAAATTTTGCATACATAAGGCGCACCGCATTATAAGCGGCACCATCAACAAATTACATATTTAAAAACCTTTTCCATAAATAAGGCACACCGCATTATAAGGCGCACCTTCAACGAATGACATTCAAAAACGTTTTCCATACATAGGGCGCACCGCATGATGAGGCGCGTGGTCAGGTCTTTTCTTTTAGGTGCGCCGTATAGTCCAGAAAATACGGTAAATTCAAATGTTTGCTCCAATTACCTGCGAGTTGAAGTCTGCTAAGACTTGGTTGGATAAAAATTCGGCATTCCGGGCTCGCGTGTGATTCCTGAATACGTCAAAAATACAAATGTTAGCTTGCGCGGCGACTAAAAAGGTAAGGCAAGAGAAGCCCGTGCAATGACATCACCAAACCTCAGGGGCGAATCTCTTTCCGAGTCTTTCCTTTTTTCCAGCAGTTCCCGATAGGAGTGAGCCAACTAGACAAAAAAAAAGCCGCAAGGACGTGAAGGATGAGATGCCGAATAAGAAAACGGGTCAACAAAACCATTTTACCGGGCGGACGGCCGACTGACCTTGTTGTGCGCCAGCCTAAGCGTGCTCAGTTCCCGCCCCAAGGCCGACTTCTGCTCCTCCAAGGCCACCACTGCAACGCAACAACAGAAGATGGGACTTTCGGTGTCATTCAAGCGGAATGACGAAGACAGACGTGTTCAAATACAGTGAGACCTCAACTTACAAACGTCACATTTATGAAAATTAAACCTTATAATAAGCACTATTTTCATAATACACACCCACCACGGCTGGCGGAGTGATTTTCGGCGGAAGCACACGACCGAACAGCACCAGAGGTTAAGTTACCAACAGTCCTTATGGAAGGTGACTCTCCTTCCATAAGCCATCAACGACCATCAAAAAGGTAAATAACACTTTATTTTACAGCACAGTTTATTTCTTTAATTACAGTCGTCATGTAATGCGACTCTCCTTCCAAACAGAAATTCCCTTTGACCTTCGACCTCCAACGCCATTCCATCAAGCCATAAATGATGTAAATAAAGTGACTTTATGATACAATGCAGTAATAATAATAATAATCCATTTCATTTCTAAGCGCCTTTCAAAACTCTCAAGGACACTTTACAGTCACGGGATATTTTCTTGTGTGCATGAGCAGCGGCAGCCATTCGCGCCAGCGTTTCTATTATAACAATAATAATAATAATAAAAATAAATAAAAAATTACAGAAGTCTCGTTATATCGGTATCGGTTATAGCAATAGTACTGCTTATTACGATACTATTTCTATTTTACATGCCGCAGGATCGGATATATCAATAGTCCGGTTATATCGATATTTTTTCCGACTCCCGAGAATATCGATATAACGGGACTTTACTGTAATCATAATACAACTATCAATACAACATTAATAATACATTCGATTTATAAGCGCCTTTCTCAAGGTGTATTTCTTTCATTACAATACAATAGCACATTTATTATACATAGAATAAGGTATGTTGTGTGTAGTTTTAAGGCTTATTTAGTTGAAAAGTATATTTTATGGAAACCCGGGAACGGATTATTCCCATTTTAATGGTTTCCTATGGGAATGTTTTTTTTGAGATACACACTTTTCGCCTTACACACTCTGTCTGGGAACCAATTAAGTTCGTAAGTTGAGGTCTCACTGTATCCGGAATTGATACGGAAGGACTTCTTTAATCGATTGCAAACATGTATGCTTTCCTCTTCAGAACTATTTGAATCATATTCATAATTGGATGAGTAACAAGAAAGCATCTTATCCGAATCTGAAGCCATTGTTTTGATTCTGGAGCAAGGCAGTTTGTGAAGGGAGTATCCTGACGTGATGTCACGAATAAGGGGGCGGGACTTTTATGAATCTGCCCAGTTCCAAACTCATTTTGTAGCAGTTTTGGGACATTTTTATTTGTGTTTTGCATTTGACAATAAATATCAGCCTGCGTGTTTTGGGTATTTTAGCTGCTATAAAACGTTTTTCTGATGTCAGGTAGGAAACCAAAAAATGGTGTCGGTTGTCCTTTAAGATAGCTGGAAGTAAAATCCCAAGGTACATATCTATAAAAAGACTCACGGTGATCCGCCTGCTCCCTGGCTTTCTTCTCCAGGCATCTCTCTCGACTTTCCCGTTCCTTTTCCCTCGCTCTCATGGCTCTCCTTTCCTGCTCCATTTGGTCATCCAGCTCCAAATACCTCTGCAGAGACCCGTGACATCAAAGCCCACCCGGTAAGGACGACCCCAGGCGACCCGTCCAAGCGCACCTCTTGGCTTTCTTTCCTCTGCATTTTCTCGGCCCGGTATCGCTCCAGGAGGTCATCCCGTTCCACCTTCTCCCTGTCCGCCTCGTCTTCCCGTTCTCTCAGCTGGGCTTTGCAGCTAGCTAGCGCCTCCAGTACCCACACAAAAATGGGCACCAGGGATTCCACAACCCCCTCGCCATGGGTCTCGATCACCGTCTGCGTCATCAAAACGAGTTTCAACGCGACGCAACGTCAACAAAATGACGGCCAAACGATACCTGGAGTTCGGAATACAACTTCGCGGCCTCCTCGCTGACAATATTGGGATCCAGTTCCACTTCCCCCGTCCCGCATAGAACCCTCTCACTGTACTCCATCGGCTTCTTTTAGGAGGGCGGGGGGCGTCACGCCCGCTCAGCATCAATTGCGAATGACTTTATAACACGGCGTCGTGGAACAGTGGCTCCGCCCATCTTGTGTCAACGTCATGCGTCGCTCCTGCTGGTGGACTGGAATACAGAAGATAAAAAAAAAGGATGGGTGAAAATTAAATTGTGACCGTTTTGGCAAGTTTCTGCAACGCCGTTTGCGATGTTGGAGTTTGACTAACGCCCGAGTGGAAATACACAATATTCATGCTTCGACATGCCTTTCTTTTTTTTTTTTACTAGCGCCGGAACATAATTGGTGGTGAAACCACGGTTGGGCTTCAGAATGCATGACTAACTTGGTGTTTCACAGCAAACTAAATCAAAGGACATTGCTCAACGCGGGTGACATTTTAATTGCAAAAAACTGAAACTAAATAAATTAATACATAAATACATAAATAAACACACAAATAAATAACCAAAAAAAATATACAAATAAACATAAATACAAAACTCTATAAATCTCTTTAGAAATAAATACATAAATAAATGGAGGAATGAATGAACGTGTGAATGAATTAAGGAGTGAATGGATAAATGAATAAACCAATAAAATAAATAATAAATACAAATAAATACATAAATTAATATATCGACAATTGAATAAATAAATAAATAAATGGGTGAATGAATGAATGAGTGAATGGATAAATAAACCAATAAAACAAATGAGCAAATATATACAAAAAAACAAATACATAAAAAAATAAATAATAATAATACATTTCATTTATAAGCGCATTTCAAAACTCTCAAGGACACTTTACAGTCACAGGATATTTTTTCTGCGGGTGAGCAGTGGCAGCCACACGCGCCAGCGTTCCACTCAACCCGGAAGTAACATAAAGTAAAAAAATATAATAATAATAATAATAACAAATAATATGACAACAAAAAGACACAGAGAGTCATTCATTCTCCAGCACTTTCTGACATGAAGCAGTTCTAGATGAAAGACGAGAGGACGGTTTGAGTCTCGGGACTGGGCGAGCAATCCACAATAATGAATAGACAGACAGACGGACAGAACGACAGACAGACAGACAAAGACAAATATGAGTCAATGAATGAATGAATGAATGAATGAATGAACAGATAAATAAACAAACCAATAAAATAAAAACAATAAACAAAAAGAAATAAACACATAAATACATCAAGAAACAAATGAAAAAACAAATTAAGAAACAAATACAGTAAATACACAAAGAAACAAATAAACACGAATAAACAAACAAACAATTAAGCATATAAATGCATGAATAAATAAATGGGTAGGTTGAATGACAACTACGGTTGTCTCGTTGTACGTTCATTTTAGATAAAGTGTTTTGGGACAGTCCCCAAATAAATAAATATATCACTCATCACTGACATGAATCACTGCACACACACACAAAAAAAAACACTTCCCAGATCTACAGGAACTGTAGCATTATTTCGTGCACGTGAAAACAAATTGCGTCGATTTACTGGAGTTTGCGGATGATTGACAGACAGTATCTTATCTTATCTTACCTGAGCCGAGTCAGCATTTTGTCATGACGAGAAAAAAAAAACTCGTGTTCTGTTCAATATTACAATCAGCTTCCATTGTGAGAGGTTAGGAAACGGTGACAATATCATCAATGCACTGGCACGAATATTGAAAATTACAGTAAAGTATTAAGAAAACGGCACATTTTGTTCGAATATACCTTTGAGGCTAGCTACGGAAAGCTAAACGTGCCGCTTTCGAAAAAAACACGGTGTCAAAAATAAATAACGTGACTGACAGGAGACACCTGAGAAAGCACAGCGTTGCCGTCGTGTCATTTACGCGACAAACTTACCTTAACTTTTTTTTGACACGGTTGCGTTTTATTTCATTTCTTCGTCTTCTTCCTCCTCACCAAAAAAAAGTCCACTTTCGTTCGTGTTTTTTCGTCGCTGGTGGTAGTGGGGTGTCAACCCCCCCACAATCACACTAGTTGAGTAAAAAGGGGCGGGGTTTGGGTTTGACGTGTGGCTATTTTTAAAGATAGCCAATCGTGTTAGAGTATTTAGCTTTTGATCCAATAAGAGAGGAGAAAAGGCGGGGTTTGTGTAGTTGTATGGGCAAAAAAAAGTTCCTGAAACCTGACGGTTGACACGTGACCACTTGGTATTAGAGATGGGAATTCCGGCTCTTTTCAGAGACGGTTTTTTCTGGCTCGGCTCACTAAAAAGACTCCCAAATGGATCCTCAGTTTATTTGTTTTTTTGTTGCTTAAATTAACTCCCTACCAAAAAATATTATTTATATTACTCATGTAAAAAATACACCATATCAAATATTTTTATTGATATGGCTTGATTTATATATGCCTTCACTAACTTTCACTTTCCCTGTGGTTACTCTGGTCTGATGATCAGCTGTCACTAATTTGCTTTTCATATTAATAATGCTATCATACCAACTAGTAAAAATATCATAATTGAATAATAATAACAGCATAATGTGATAACTTGTGTCCACCTGTCGACCCTAACGTCTCCCCTCACCCCTTCACCTAACTGCTGCGTGTGTCTGTAATTCTCCCCTCCCTCCTCTACCACGGATATCGACCAATCATGTGCGGCTTTTACCGAAGACTGGGGGCGGGGAATAGAGGACAAAAAAAGTCGGCACCCAATTCTGGCTCCTTGTTAGGAACCGGCTGTCTTGGTTCACTTCAGAGATGCGTCTGTAAGAACCGGCTCGTTCGCGAACGACACATCACTGTTTGGTATGTCATGTGACTCGAGTTAACTTCAAGTTTTCGTACCTCATCGTGAAAATACTTCACACGCAGCGATAAATTCGAACTTTTTTTAAATCAATCTGCCCTTGAGGTTCAACAAAACAACCCCGTTTGATTATTTTAACTGATTGTGTCGTATTTTATTTAAAAAAAAAATGGCCAAATGACGTCACATCCAATTTGACTCAGAAATGGGTTTCGAACAAACGGCCCGTTTGTTTGTCGAAATGTCTCAACTTTATTTCCATGGCACATTATTAAAAAACGTTTTTTAAGTTTACTTTCAGCAAAACAGGTTTCATTTGAAATCCAAATCCGTGGCGACTGTCAATTACACCGTAACCCGTTTAACCGCATTCTCCTCCACAAGCACTTCCTTGCCGTCCTGGCCGGCGTCGCGCCTCCTCCTCTTTGTCAGGACGTAGAAAGCCGCAACGCCCCCGACCACCGCGAAACTGAGGGCCAGGATGACCAATCCCAAGGCCAGTAAGTGAGACGTCCCCCCGCTGAAGTGGTTGAGTTGGTCCCAAGTGCCCACTCCCACGCAGCTGAAGCCGATGAGGGCGCCCCAAAAACCGAAGGCCAGCATGCAGGAGCCGCAGGACAGCTCCACGCCACCGGTTACCACGGCGATGCCCGCCACGGAGACCACGCCTCCCGGCAATGACACGGCCTCGGATTTGGGGTCATAGGTCACAGCTGAAGCTGATAATGTGGAAGCATCCAGGATTTCCATCGTGGGGCTTTTCACTCGGCCAACACGATGTTTATATCTAGTAAAAAAAAATTAAAAACTTGAATTCAAAATTTCAAGGCAGTAAAGTTGGGATATTCAACAAAATATTAATTTTTTTTCGGCTGTGAAAACTGGCTTTTGAAGAAATAAATAAATAAATACATAAAAAAAAAAAAAAAAAATGAATAACGATCCAAATGAATAAATAAACAGATAGATAAATAAATGCATAGATATATAAATAAAAAAATACATGAGTAGATAAATAAATAAATGCACAAATAAATACATAAATAAATTAACAAATAAATAAGTAAATACTGTATATAAATAAGTAAAAATGAATAACTCACCAAATAATAATAATAATAATAATAATAATAATAATACATTGAATTTCTAAGCGCCTTTCAAAACACACTTTACAGCCACTGGATTTTTTTTTGTGTGAAGGTGAGCAGCGGCAGCCATTCGCGCCAGCGTTCACACTACCCGGGAGTAACACAGCAGCAAAGTTATGAAAGGAATAAGAAATAAATAAATGTACGAATGAATACAGCTTCAGTTGTTGCGATATAAATCAATATGTTATGTATTGTATCGATAAATAAATAAATAAATAAATAAATAAATAAATGCCCTAATCAATCAATCAATCAATCAATCAATCAATCAATCAATCAATCAATCAATCAATCAATCAACAAATAAATAAGTAAATAAATAAATGAATAAAAAAACGAATAACTCACCAAATGAATAAATAAACAAACAGACAAATAAATGAATAAATAAATCAATCAATCAATTGACTAATAAATAAGTAAATAAACTAGTAAAAAATGAATAACTCACCAAATAAATAAATAAATAACAGGTTTATTACATTGACAGATATAAATCAGTAAATACCTTTAAATATAGGGAGAAAAAGAATCATAAAGACTTAAAGGACAACCGACGTCTCCGGACAAGTTGTGTCCATGATTTGTAAAATAACTTCAAATGACTTCTACTGAGCGTATTTTACAAAGATTCCACGGCATATAGCTATATTTTACCTTTTAAGACTCGCGCTGAATATTCAGGAAGTCTTGTTTTTGAGTTGGTGACGAGTCCGTACGTGACGTCACGAAAGGAACGCCCCTGACCGACAAAAAGGACACATTGTAGCAGTCCTTCCATCACGTCAATTTATTTTGCTGTACTTGTTTGGTCTGAAAACGTCATGTTGCACCAAAAAGAGCCAGAATAGGGCAACCAACCTCCATGGAAGGAATTTATCAGCCTGTGGAAACGGGCTGATTAATTCCTCACATGGAGCTTGGTCACCATTTTCTGCCTCTTTTTGGGTGAGACATTTGCCCCCAATGTTGCCTCAAAATGGCAGAAATAAATTATTGAATCGATTGCAAACATGTATGCTTTCCTCTTCAGAACTATTTGAATCATATTTATAACTGGATGTGTAACAAGAAAGCATCTTCTCCGAATCTGAACCCATTGTTTTGATTCACTAGCATTGCAAGACGTCTTGGTGTGACGTCACGAACTGGGGGCGGGACTTTCTGAAAATGCTGAATTCGCAGCTCAATTTTTTTTTGAAGATTTGACACTTTAAGTCATTTTTATTGGTGTTTTGCATTTGACTAAAAATATCATACTGCATGTTTTGGGTATTTTAGATGCTATAAAACGTTTTTCTGATGTCAGTTAGGAAACAAAAAAGTGATGTCGGTTGTCCTTTAAATATAGGGAGAAAAAGAATCATAAAGACTTAATTTTTGAGGAAAAAAATCTTCAGCAAGGGAAATTTAACGTAAATTAATCAAGGGAGCATTTGTGGTAGCTACTTCCTTTAAAAAAAATCCTTTATACTACTTTGCAACAATATATTTTGTTTTTTTTTGCGATTAGTCGTCTTATTGTGTTTCAAGTTGTAAAAAATGGGGCAGGCAACTTTATGGCCGGGCAGGCAACTTTTCAGAGTTGTCTGCCCTGGTGTCCGCTAACTTTTTGTCAAGAGTTTCAGACACTGCTTCTATTATTATTATCTATGAATCAACAGACCATAAAACAGCATTCTCATTTTCATAGACCAGCCCGTCCAATCACTCTTCCATCGCCTGCTGTAACAATCCCGACAAATAACGGGAGCAAAATCTTACTTACCGTCGCGAGAAACAAAAAAAAACGTCCCGGGGGAATTAAAATTCCCAGTTGGTCCTTGAAGTGAGCGTATTGCTCTCCCAAGATGGCGTGTCCAGAAATGTGCGAAATCGGCCTCGGCGTGGCTCACCTTCTTTCAAAATGCGTCCCAAGTAGACTGAGGGCCTCTCAAGATGGAGGCCGTTGTGGTCGAGCTTGTTGTTTTCTTTTGTTTGTTCCTGTCATTCCTCGCGTCCATCAGGAAATGGTCGTCTGTCATTCAGCGTCATTATGAGCCATTAAGTGATATTTATCTTGGAGCGACTCCCTTCCTCTGCGCTGAGCTCCGTCACTCTCAACGTCGGAGTTCTGTCCCGCCATGGCATTGTTTCAGCTCCTTTAACTATTTTAGTTATTTCTTTTGTGTTTTTTTTTTTTTTTTTTTCTGTAAACGTGCTTTACTCGGTTAGCGTTGGACTCCAGCGAATCACCCTGTTTGGATATTACACATACAGTGGTTTGTGAACTTAATTGGTTCCCAGAAAATGTGTGTGAGGCGAAAAGTGTGTATTCCAAACATTAATTTCCCATAGGAAACCATTAAAATGAGAATAATCCGTTCCCAGGTCCGCATAAAACAAAACTAAATAAGCCTTAAAACTACACACAATATACTGTATTTTATGTATAATAAATGTGCTATGGTATTGTAATTAAAGAAACAAACTCTACTGTATAATAAAGTCGTTTTATTTACCTTTCTGATGGTTGTTGATGGCTTGTATAATAAAATATTGGCTTATGAACTTAATTGGTTCCCAGAAAATGTGTGTGAGGCGAAAAGTGTGTATTCCAAACATTAATTTCCCATAGGAAACCATTAAAATGAGAATAATCCGTTCCCAGGTCCGCATAAAACAAAACTAAATAAGCCTTAAAACTACACACAATATACTGTATTTTATGTATAATAAATGTGCTATGGTATTGTAATTAAAGAAACAAACTCTACTGTATAATAAAGTCGTTTTATTTACCTTTCTGATGGTTGTTGATGGCTTGTATAATAAAATATTGGCTTATGAACTTAATTGGTTCCCCGACAGAGTGTGTAAGGCGAAAAGTGTGTATCCCGAAAAATAATTTCCCATAGGAAACCATTAAAATGAGAATAATCCGTTCCCAGCTCCTCCTAAAACATAATTTCCTACTTTCTAAGCCTTAAAACTAAACAAAATATACCTTATTTTATGTATAATAAATGTGCTATGGTATTATAATTAAAGACATAAACTCTACTGTATAATAAAGTCGTTTTATTTACCTTTCTGATGGTTGATAATGGCTTGATGGAATGGAGTGGCCGCTTTCATCAGCATTCAACACTTGATGAGGAACGTAGCCTTCTTCTTCCACCATCTTGAGAAATGATTCCTTGTAAGCTTTGGCAGCTTTATCATTAGAACTGGCTGCCTCACCATGACGAATGACACTATGAATCCCTGTACGACGCTTAAAAAACCCTTAACCATCCGTGGCTAGCCTTGAATTCATCAATGGATGACGAACTTCCAGGTTGCCTCTTGACGATATCCGAGTGAAGTTGCCGTGCTTTCTCTGCGATAATTTTACCTAGTTCCTCATCAATTGTGTTCTGTTTAGCTGGGTTGATAGTTTTTTTGCATCAAGTGTACAGATGGCTTGTGCTAACCCGCACAAGGAGCCTGATTGATGGGATATTTTAACCTTGCAGTCTACACTCTGCCTTTGAACTATCAATAAAGTTAAAACGTGTCCAAATTTCGCTGTTTTCTATCTATTTTCTCGCCATTTCACTTTTGTTTTTTTCACTTGTTTTTTTTTTGTTTCAAGCTCTGTCGTCTTACTTTCGTACATGACAAGTGAAACAATACATGGACAAACCCCAAATGTTAAGTATTTCTTAAAATAGACAGTGCTAACATCCATGCTAGCGATAGCTAGCTGCTAGTGCTAATAGTACAAATCATAAATGGTCTGGTCCACGATAAAGAAAATGTTTGCCAGTTCACATTGATGAGATCAAGATGACATTTTAATTACTTTTTTGTACATGATGTCATTAATATAATTAATAGCTTTTTCAAAATTGTTAGCTAGCTGTCACCCATTTCGATGAGAAAATGAAACAATTAGCTCCACAAGTGGATGAGCAGCAAATATACAAGTCAGTCCTTTACTTTAACTTCATCCGGTGTGGGTCAGAGGTAAAATGTCAGGCTGTTTTTTTTTTCTTTTACTGAGGGGGCTAATTCTATTAGCCATGACAGTCCTGGGATGTCGGCGATGATGCTAATTGGCTAAGTGGTGGATCGGGTGGGACTGAGAGGGCAAAGCTAATCCAATAGATGGATTCACGGGGCATATTTTTATGACGTCAACGACATAATTTTGATCCAGGTACTTAAAAAGCTAGCGATCACATGCTATGGTGCTAAATTATTTATGCAGTGAAATCGACGAAAGTTTAGCTGGTCAACTTTGGCTTGTTGTCATAGTCAATGGTCGTGGACAAAGCGAAACATCTCGATTCATTTGAGATTACCGTACAGAGTGTAGGTACGTAGAATCCCATAAAAACGATACGCGGTCGACGCAAAAGCACAAAACCAAAACCTGGTCGCTTCTTTGAGGCAATCCAGAACCATCAAAGAGGTTCATTTCAGTCAAAAGCTCAGCCACCTTAAGTCGCGCATTAACAGAATTATCCCGGTCCTACATTAGGAGATGGTCCCGTCCCCCCCCCCCCCCCTCGCCCTGCTTACCTTCAACTTATCTCTTACGCCGCTGAGACGCTCGACGTACACGCCGACGGGTAAGTTCTCTTCTCTACATCTTGGGTTTGAGACATTTTCAGGTAGGAACGTCGTATCTGGACTGTACTTGAATCCCGTCGACAGGGATCACTGCGGTGGGTCTTGACCTGACAAGCCTGCGATCCGGAAGAGGCTCAAACGTCGCCTCGGAGACGCTTGCCAAATCCAACCATGGGCAATAGCACGAGTAGCGCCTTGTCCAAAGAAATCCTGGAGGATCTGAAGCTGAGCACCAAGTTTACCGAACACGAAATCGGTCAGTGGTACGAGAACTTCCAGAAACAGTGTCCGACGGGTCGCATCACGCCCGAGGAGTTCGAGCAGATCTACGCCCGCTTCTTTCCGGATAGCGACACCAAGAGCTACGCCCGCCACGTGTTTCGCTCTTTCGACACCAATGACGACGGGACGCTGGACTTCAAGGAGTACATCATCGCCCTGCATATGACCTCCAGCGGGAAGACCACCAGGAAACTGGAGTGGGCCTTCTCGCTCTTCGACGTGGATAAGAACGGATACATCAACAAGACAGAAGTGACGGAAATCTGTCAGGTATGATGGGTATCATAGGCTTGACTCAAAGATGCGTTCACGACGATGATAAAAACGATCGTATGAAAATTGTTTTGTTTTCGGCTACATGAAGAAACCATGAGGCTTTGGCGCTCAAAAATTGTATTCTATAGTCTATTCTTGTAAAAACATACAGGTAAGGTGTATTTTTCGCTTAGTTTCAATGACTAATTCAGCATTTTTTTTTGTTGCTGTACGGTTCAATCCTCAATATTCAGCCACAGTTTAGTTCGCGGCTAAACTTTGGCCAGTTTAGCAATATAAAACCTTAAAATAAAAACACGGTAGAATCGTTTTAATGGGGTTTTGGAGTTGGATAGAACGGATTAATGTTGCTTCCATTCGTTTCAATGGGGAAAGATGATTTGTGAGTTTTTGAGGTACTTCCACGGCACGGAAACAAAAGCGAAACGTTCCGAATCAAGGCACGTCATACACACAAGGTATAATCATGTTTCATATATATATATATATATCACGTAATATATGATTATGATACATTTTAGAGACAGTATTGTTTAATTTTTTTGTATTTGTTGACCATTTTGTCATTCTTCCAGGCCCCTTCTTTCTTCCATTTCCAAGGTGGTCATCCTTGTGTCCAGCTTTTAAGCGCTAATTGCCAGCCCACTTGAGCCCCAGGACCCCTCACCCTCACCCCCCACCCTAATCTCTAATCTTTAGCTCTCGGGCTGCACGTTTAACGTCCGTCCCGCTTGTGTAATCTGCATTCCGCTCTCCATTCACCGGCTGTTGTTGTTTAATCCATCCAAGGACCGCCATTGTGCCCGCCCCTCAACTCCCACCCTAATCAACTATATATATATATATATATATATATATATATATATATATATATATATATATATATATATATATATATATATATATAGTTTATATATATAGTTTATATATATAGTTATATATATAACTATATACTATATATATAACTATATATATATATATATATATTGTATCGCTTGATACCACCCTGGCGCAGTATATATATATAAGCGAAGATCTGGTGCCACTTAGCAGTTTTTTTGACAACGATACTAGTGCAGCGTGTTCTACCGGAAACAAATTCCTTGTGTGTTCTACATACTTGGCAATAAAGATGATTCTGATTCTGATATATATATATATATATATATATATATATATATATATATATATATATATATATATATATATATATATATATATATATATATATATATATATATATATATATATATATAACTATATATATATATATATATATATATATATATATATATATATATATATAACTATATATATATAATATATATATATATATATATATATATATATATATATATATATATATATACATATATATATACATATATATATATATAGATAAAGAAAGAAAGAAACGAAAAAAAGTTATATATATATATATATATATATATATATATATACATATATATATATATAGATAAAGAAAGAAAGAAACGAAAAAAAGTTATATATATATATATATATATATATATATATATATATATATATATATATATATAACTTTTTTTCGTTTCTTTTCTTCGTTTTTTTCCCCCACATATATATATATAGATATATATTTTCTAACTATATTTTTTTCTCTATAATAAACATTCTACAAAAGGGGTGACAAGTCAGCACACCCCAATGCGACACATAGAAAAGAGGCGCATTAAAGCGGCCAAGATGGAGGCGAGAGCGCTTGAAGTAAGCGAAGATTTGGCGCTTTGGCGGTCGGCCTGAGTCTTGGCTCTAATCCATGTTAATCTAGGTGTCTTAAATGTGGCTTCCTTCTCTCTAAATGGGACACACACATACACTTACACTCGCGCACGTGCTTTAAGAAGTGCCTCGGGCCTTGCCTTCATAGCATCTATATATAAAAATAATAATAATAATAATTAAAAAAAAAATAATAATAACAATACATTTCATTTCTAAGCGCCTTTCCAAACTCTCAAGGTCACTTTACAATCACAGGATGAGTAGTTCTGTGGGTGAGCAGCGGCAGCCACACGCGCCAGCGTTCACTCAACCCGGAAGTAACTCAAATAGATAGAAAGCTAGCTAGCTATTAGATAGCTAATAGATAGCCAACTACATAGCTAGCCAGCCAGACCACTAATAAATAGCTAATAGACAGCGAGCCATATAGCTAGCCAGCCACTTAGACAGCTATTAGCTTGCTAATAAGTAGCTAATAATACTACCCACATTATTTCATCGCTTGATACCACCCTGGCGCAGTCATGGAACCCATCAACTCCATCGGCACACAAGCCAACATCAATCTTGAGCAGAGTAGTTAGTCAAGAAGATGACAAAAACATTCAGCATGTCAAAAAAAAATGTGTTTCACTGTCAAAGTAAACATCAAATAACTAGAATTGAAGATTGTATATTTAACCAGACCACTGAAAGGTATCAATATGTATTGTATTGTATTGTATTGTATTGTATTGTATTGTATAACAATAATAATACATTTCATTTAGAAGCGCCTTTCAAAACTATCAAAACTCTCTTACAGTCACAGAATAAGAACTTTTTTTTTTTTTTTGCGGGTGAGCAGCGGCAGCCAGACGCGCCAGCGTTCACTCAACCCGAAAGTAGAAGTTATGCTAAATGCGAGTGAAGTTGCCGTGCTTTCTCGGCGATAATACCCTCACTCACACTGTCCCCTGCAAGCTGCTTTTCATTTTTTTTATAATCAACTGAGAGTGTTTTCTGTGATGATGGTTGCTTTTAGGCCATCTTCAAACTGATCCCCAAGGAGGAACAAAGCAAGCTAGCGGAAGACGAGAACACGCCCGAGAAGCGAGCCAACAAACTCTGGTCCTACTTTGAGAAGAAGGACAACGGTAAGCAATGTATCGCAACTAGACTGCCATAAATCGGCCAATCATCTCAAATGGTATTCATATTTTGTTTGCGTCATTCACTGGAATTCTATTTCAGACTTCAAAAGTCAGCCAAAATGGATAGAAATAGATGAAATTAGCTCTTTGGTTTATACCAGAGTATTTTGACGACTTGTACTCAAGACAGTACTTTGGCCACTTGTGACTGTAGAAACACGCCTCTCTCCTAATGAATGAATGAATGAATAAATAAATAAATACATAAATAAATATATGAATAAATGAACAAATAAGCGATTAAATAAATAAATAAATGAACAAATAAACGTTTAAATAAATGCATCAATAAATGATAAATAAACAAATAAATAAATGAATCAATGAATGAATATGTAAATGAAAGAATAAATAAATAGGTAAATATATACATAAATGAAAGAATACATGAATAAATAATTACCTACACGATTACATGAAGAAATAAACAAATAAATGGATGAATAAATGATTTAAAAATACAGACATGAATGAATACATGAACGAAAAAATACATAAATAAATAAATAAGTAAATAAATGGGGTGTGTGAGGAATGAATGAATGAAGAAACAAACAAATAAAAAAAAAATAAATAATAAATCACTCAATAAATAAATAAGTGGGTGAAAGGGTGAATGAATGAATAAACAAACAAAAATAAATAAATACATAAACAAATAATAAATAAATCAATAAATAAATAGTGGGTGAAAGGGTGAATGAATGAATAAACAAACAAAAATAAAGAAATACATAAACAAATAATAAATAATTCAATAAATAAATAGTGGGTGAAAGGGTGAATGAATGAATAAACAAACAAAAAAATTAAATACATAAATAATAAATACCACAATAAATAAATGAATAAATAAATAAATAAATAAATACACGAATACAAGAATAAAGTAAGAGATACATAAATGAATTATTAAATAAATGAATAAATAAATGAATACATAAATAAAAACATGAATGAATAAATGAATGAATACATGAATAAAACTATACATGAATTGATGAATAAATTAACACATGAATAAATTAATAACCGAATAAATAAATGAACAAATGAACAAACAAATAAATAAATTCATTCCTTTCATCACTTTGATGCTGTGAAATGTAAATTCCTCCAATGTGAGACTAATCAAGGCAAATCCAAAAATAAGTAATTAAATAAATACAAAAATAAACAGATAAATAAACAAATACATAATTTAAAAAAAATCCATAAATAAATAAATACAAAAGTAAACAGATAAATAAACAAAAAAATAAATAAATGAATAAATAAATAAATAAATAAACAAACAGTTAAATAAATAAATAAAAACATAGATAAATAAATAAATACAAAAATAAACAGATAAATAGATGAATAGAGAAACAAAAACATAAATAAAAAAATTAACAAACAGATAAATAAATAAATATATATATATATAGATAGATATATAAATAAATAAATACAAAACTAAACGGATAAATAGATAAATAAATAAACTAAAACATCAATAAATACATAAATAAATACAGTAAAGTCTCGTTATATCGATATTCAAGGGAGTCCGAAAAAATATCGCTAGAACCGGGACTATCGATATATCCGACCCTGTTTGCATGTAATTTTCTCCGTGCGTGCATAGAAATAGTATCGATATAACCGGGACTATCGATATATCCGATATCGATATAACGAGACTTTACTGTACAAAAATAAACAGATAAATAACAACATAAATAAATAAATAGATAGATAAATAAATAAACAGATAGATAAATAAATAAATAAATACAAAAATAAACAGATAAATAGATGAATAGAGAAACAAAAACATAAATAAAAAAATTAACAAACAGATAAATAAATAAATAAATATATATAGATAGATAGATAAATAAATAAATAAATACAAAAATAAACAGATAAATAAAAACATCAATAAATAAATAAATAGATAGATAAATAAATAAACAGATAGATAAATAAATAAATAAATAAATAAATAAAATCGCTGAGCATTCCTTCAATTCAGAAGGGGGCAAAAATGTGCATGCTAACTTTCCCCAGCAGATGTTCGCACACATGCCTGAAGATTAAATTTGATAATCAGATGCTCCCCGCCGAAAAAATAAAAAATGAAAAAAAGTGGACTAAATCCACCTGTGTAGTGCATGGAGCAAGCAGACGACGGCTAGCGCGCCGGCTTTGTTCCATCCTCAATTGACTTCTTTGTTTTGTCATGCACGGATTTCTCACACAAGCCCTTTTACTTGCACTCAACTGTTTCTTTTTTTTTTTTTTGGGGGGGGGGGGGGTGTCTTTTTATGACCTTTACCCCTTCACAGAGCGACTGGCCGAAGGCGAGTTCATCAAAGGAGTGATTGAGAATGAAAACGCCATGCGCCTGATCCACTACGGCCCGCTGAAACAGTGAAAGGTCAAAGGTCGCTCTGACCATGCCAGCATGTCTGCCTGGATTATTGTTGTTATTGTTTTTTTTTTTTTAACAACCACACCAAGTGTAAATATTTGGACATCAAGTGATATCAAATGTCTTTTTTCTTTGACTCATGTTTTGTCATATGTTTTATCATCTTTAACCAAAATGATTGATGACTTGGATGGAAATGAGGTGAGGAAAGTGTTACAAAAAAATCAGAATTTGTGTTACATATGTTAAAAGAAGGCATATACTTTACATTTTTTTTTTTGGGGGGGGGGGGGTAATTGAGCTTGATTTTTAGTATAAGAGAACATTAAGACGACATTTAAATATAAGTAGATTGCATATACATAGAATTTGTGATTCGTTCAAAAGAAAACAAAAAGAAAAAAGTAAACACGCATACAAAAAAAAAAATCGGAAATGAATACTTGGCCACACAATATCAGAAACACACGTATACACGTATACACGTATACACACACACACACACACACACACACACACACACACACACACACACACACACACACACACACACACACACACACACACACACACTTACTAAATTTGTATTCAATGTAAGTGGCCAGAATATGCATAAATTTTGGACTTTAATAAAAAATAAATTCTGGATTTTTTTTTTTTTTGGTCAATCTGTTTTATAGAACAAAAAAAAATGTGAATTTGATACTTGATATTTGATGTGTTTATGAAAAAAAAAATCGATATATATATATATATATATATACAGTAAAGTCTCGTTATATCGATATCGGATATATCGATAGTCCCGGTTATATCGATATTTTTTCGGACTCCCTTGAATATCGATATAACGAGACTTTATTGGGTCGGATATATCGATATCCTGGTTATATATATATATATGTATACATATACAGTAAAGTCTCGTTATATCGATATCGGATATATCGATAGTCCCGGTTATATCGATACAATTTCTATGCACGCGCGGAGAAAATTACACGCAAACAGGGTCGGATATATCGATAGTCCTGGTTATATCGATATTTTTTCGGACTCCCTTGAATATCGATATAACGAGACTTTACTGTATCTGCTGTCAGTTAAGAAACAAAAAAGTGACGTCGGTTGTCCTTTAAAAATGGGACTATACCTGAAGCGTTGCCGTAACGGCGTTTGCCGAAGCTTTTCAGTCGTATTCATCCCAGTTTGCTCAATCCAGGATTATCCCAAATGTGTAACCACATCAATTTGGACACACTCATTTTTATATTTTTTTTTTTATCTTTCAATAGTCGGCGGTGGGGAATAGCATATTGTGCGTGGTTGCCACGCCAACCTTGTTTTTTTGCGCCGGCGTGCCAGTCGTCCTTTCCAACTTCTCTCGTAACCCGCCGCAAAGCAGCCGATTTGAGCCATCCATCTTTCCAGGCTCGTCTTTCCGTCCAACTGCGGATTACTGCTTCGACGCATAATCTTCTGTTCAACATCACACAGCAGACTTTTTAAAATCGACATAATCTCGCACAGCGTCTACCGATGCTCCGATTCGCAAGATGGCCGTCCATATCCGACTGGGATCGATGGGCGGGTGGCCATTTTGTGGACATCAAGTGAATTGAAATATTATTCGAATTATTATTCTTACGCAGAGCGCCGATGCGTACGTGGAACGGCCGCGGCTTGGAATTGAAGCGGATTTACTGTCCGCGGGTCATACAAATACATAACTTGTCCCGTGGCTGTGGAGTCACCTTGGGAGTTTTTTTTTGGGGGGGGGCGCTTAGAGATGAAATTGATTATTATTATTTCACAAATGCGTAGCTAGCTACCTGGCTAGCTAGCTATTTGCTACCAAGCTGGCTACCTAGCCGTCTACCGAGCTAGCTATTTGCTATCTATTTACTGTCTATTAGCTTTCTAGCAGGCTGGCTGGCTATCTAGCTTGCTGGTTACCTAGCTAGCTAGCTACCGAGCCAGCTCTGTATATGCTGTCTATTAGCTGTTTGGCTAGCTATATGACTGTCTAGCTAGCTATCTAGTTCGTTGGATATCTATTAGATAGCTCTTTGCTAGCTAGCTAGCTAGCTTTCTACCTATATGAGTGACTTCCGGGTTGAGTGAACGCTGGCGCATGTGGCTGCCGCTGCTCACCGACAGGAAAAAAAAAACTTATCCCGTGACTGTAAAGTGACCTTGAGAGTTTTGAAAGGCGCTTAGAAATGAAATGTATTATTATTTTTTGTTATTTAGTTTTTTTGTACTTCAAGATGGCGGCGCAAAAGTGGTTGTCTCTGCAGTTGCTCCCGTTTTATGTTTTTCTACTTCTTTCTTTCCTTTCATCATTTTTTTTTTCACTGGCAGACTAATCAAGGCTAATCTAATTCCATATTTTTTCCCCCGTTTTATTAAAATCAACCGTCGCTCGCTTGATAATATTGAAAGCTTTTCAACTGCGGTAAGATTGCGAAATGGGGATTTATTTCACCAAAACGTCACCAAGCGCGGCCCGACGAAGCAAAATTGGAATGCCAAGAGTTTTTCAGTGTACCTGCGGGTGTTCATTTTGTCTTCTCTCGCCCTCATTTCCTGTCCGATAAGCGAGAAGGACGTTTCTTGAGCTCTCTCTCCAAAAGTGCCTCGAGAGAACTTAACGGGACTTGATGGACTCTTACAGGCTCTCGTTGGATTCTGTGCGCGTACCTAATCAAATGTCTGGTGAAAGTGTTCGTAGACACACGCCCGGAGATCATGCGCCTCCCCCCACAACACGCCACTCCGGTCTGTGGATTTGATATGTAGCGTGTTCGTCACCAGTTTTTAAGCTCCTCGAGGAACGGAGGGTGATGTTCTTTCAGCAAGGGGAGTCCACTGCGTCCATCTCTCGCTCGCAGTCTTCACAGCCCTCCGGCCCGCACCCCCCGACTAAAACCAGCGTGGGCACGTCCCCGTCGCCCGGCGCGCCGCCGTCGGAGGCCCAGGCCACGTCCATCATGCCGTCGGGACATTGCAGCAGGCCGCCGACCGAGTAGAAGCCCCCCGGCCCTCCGCCGGAGACCGCCTCCTCGTAACGGGGGGCCCGGGCGGCGGCTCCGGCCTCCTCCAGGCGCAGCCGTTGTTTGCGGCGCAGCTCGATGATGGTCTTGGTGTAGGAGTTGAGGGTCACCACGGCGGCGCCCATGCAGCAGCTGAACGACACCCAGGCTAGGCTGCCGGCATTCCCCCCCCAAAAAAAAATAATAATAATAATAAAATCTGTTATTATTATCATCATCATTGAGGGATTTGCCATCTGCTCCGTCCGTGTATGCAAACCTACGCAAAAGACCAGCCGTAGTCCCAAGTTTGAGGCCTCCAGTCTTTGGGGCCCACGATGACCGTCATCTGGAACACCGTGGTGTACATCATGTGGGCCACCATCCCCAGAAGGCCTGCCGGGGGTGGAGATGGGAGGAACGGAGGGACGAAGGAAGGAAGGGAGGGAGGGAGGGAGGAAAGGAAGGAAGGAAGGAAGGAAGGAAGGAAGGAAGGAAGGATGGAAGGAAGGAAGGAAGGAAGGAAGGGAGGGAGGGAGGTAGGGAGGGAGGAAACGAGGAAAGGAAGGATAAATGCAAGGAAGGATGGAAGGAAGGAAGGATGAATGGAAGGAAGGAAGGAAAAAAGCAAGAATGAAGAAAGGAAGGAAGGAAGGGAGGAAGGGAGGAAGGGAGGAAGGGAGGGAGGGAGGAAGGAAGGAAGGAACGAAGGAAGGAAGGATAAATGCAAGGAAGGAAGGAAGGAAGGAAGGAAAGAAGGATGGAAGGAAGGAGGAAAGGAGGTAAGGAGGAAAGGAGGAAAGGAAGGAAGGAAGGGAGGGAGGTAGGGAGGGAGGAAGGAAGGAAGGAAGGAAGGAAGGATAAATGCAAGGAAGGAAGGAAGGAAGGAAGGAAAGAAGGATGGAAGGAAGGAAAGAAGGAGGTAGGGAGGGAGGAGGAAAGGAGGTAAGGAGGAAAGGAGGAAAGGAGGAAAGGAAGGAAGGAAGGGAGGTAGGGAGGGAGGGAGGGAGGGAGGAAGGAACGAAGGAAGGAAGGATAAATGCAAGGAAGGAAGGAAGGAAGGAAGGAAGGAGGAAAGGAGGTAAGGAGGAAAGGAGGAAAGGAAGGAAGGAAAAAAATCAAGAATGAAGGAAGGAAATAATAAAGAAGGAAGGGAGAAAGGAAAGAATGGAGGGAAGACAGGAAGGAAGTAAAGAAGGAAGGAAGGGAGATAGAAAGGGAGGAAGGAAGGAAGGAAGTAAAGAAAGACGGAAGGGATGAAGGAAAGAAGGAAGAAAGGAAAAAAGCAAGAATGAAGAAAGGAAGGAAGGACAAAAATTAAGAAGCAAGGGAAGAAAGAAGGAAGGAAAAACAGGGGGAAAATGGTGGAAAAAAGAATGAATGAAGGAAGAAAGAAAGGAAAAAAAGAAGGCAGGAAGGAAGGAAAAAAGGGAGAAAAAAGAGAAAGAAAAATCCTGGTGAAAAAAGCCTGGTGAAATGAAGGTCTGCCCGTGCACTTTTTTTGTTTTTTGGGGGGTGGGGTGGGTGGGTGTTCCTGCCTGACCTGACAGCACAGTGCACATGGCAGCGTAGGCACTGATTTTCAGCGAGTGCATCTCCTTGTGAGCGCACAAGACTTCCAGCCACATGAGCAGGAAGCCCATCCCAAGCAGGCCGATGTACGTAAACTCGGAAATCACCGACAGCCAAAGCACACCTGACGGACCAACAAAAACAAAACAAACAACAAAAGAAGAAGCACATCCATCCAAGGGAGGAATTAAACAAGCGGCGCTCCTTTCAAGCAACGTTCGTTCGCTCGTTCGTTCGTTCGTTCGCTCGTTCGTTCGTTCGTTCGCTCGTTCGTTCGCTCGTTCGTTCGTTCGTTCGTTCGTTTCGTTCGTTCGTTCGTTCGTTCGCTCGTTCGTTCGTTCGTTCGTTCGTTCGTTCGTTCGTTCGTTCGTCTCACCTTGCGTCTCCCCTGGAGTCAACTCGATAAAACTCCGGCATTTCTCCCCTGCCAAGAACAACAAGTGAAGAAAATGAAAATAAGTCATGTTTGTTTTTAGAGTATTTTACAAATAATCTTCTCTTTTGGCGCGTGTGGCCGCCGCTGCTCACCGACAGAAATCGGAAATTATCCTCGAACTGGAAAGTGACATTGAGAGTTTTGAAAGGCGCTTAGAAATGAAATGTTTTATTATTATTTTAGAATTTTATAATTTAAATTTAAATTTAATAAATGTAAATTTAAATTTTTAAAATTTTAAAATGTAAAATGTAAAATTTAAAATTTTACATTTTACATTAAAAAAAAAAAATAAATAAATAAAAAAAATAAAAATAAAAAATAAAAAATATAAAATTGAAAAATTAAAATTAAAATTAAAATTAAAATTAAAATTAAAATTAAAATTAAAATTTATAATTTAAAAATTTAAAAATTTAAAAATTTAAAAATTTAAAAATTCGAAATGTGAAATTCAAAATGTAAAATTCAAAATTTAAAATTTAAAATTTAAAATTTAAAATTTAAAATTTAAAATTTAAAATTTAAAATTTAAAATTTAAAATTTAAAATTCAGTAAAGTCTCGTTATATCGATATCGGATATATCGATAGTCCCGGTTATATCGATACTATTTCTATGCACACACGGAGAAAATTACATGCAAACAGGGTCGGATATATCGATAGTCCCGGTTATATCGATATTTTTTCCGACTCCCTTGAATATTGATATAACGAGACTTTACTGTATATAAAATTGATTTTTTTTTAATATATTTATATTATTTATATTTATTCGGGCGAAGGATGCTGAATCTTGAACTGCCAGGCAGGAGACCGAGAGGAAGACCGAAGAGGAGGTTTACGGAAGGAAGAAAAAGAGAAAGGAAATGAGGAGGAGGAGAAGATTTTTAATTTTAATCTTTGTTTATTATAGTAAATATATATTATTATACTGTATATAAAATTGATTTTTTTTTAAAATATATTTATATTATTTATATTTATATGCTGAATCTTGAACTGCCAGGCAGGAGACCGAGAGGAAGACCGAAGAGGATTTATAATTTTATAATCTTTTGTTCTATTTATAATTTATAATCTTTTTTTTTATTTTTATTATTTTTCTTTTTACTCGGACCACGTATTTCACTGGTGACCCCGACGTGATCTGAACATGCAACTTTCTGACTCCAGTTCCTCCAATACCCACCACCCCATTTTTAAATATATTTTAAAAAGAAGATCAATGGAGCCACCAGGACGGTCCGCAAGACAGTAATCCATCCCTCCAGCCAAAACATACTAGAACATTCTCCCTCATCCACTTATTGATTCACACGCACACCCGCCATTTTAAATTGTGAAAAGGTCCAGAGTAGGTTTTCTGTGCACATTCGCCAAAGTTGCTGCGTCACGTGCCCAAACCCCGCACACCCTGCTCACCATCACTGTGTTTCTCGCAGCTTTCCCAAAAGCCGGTGTGGAAATATCGGAAGGCAAACTTGTCCTCTCCCGTCTCCCAAATGTAGTGGACGGCGTTGGCTAGCTGCCTCTGGCGAATCTTGGCTAGCTCGTCGCGTCTGGCCGGAGACAGCGTGCGGTTGAAAGGGTTTTGGGTCGGACTCTCTGTGGGGACGACATACCAGCAATATTTTGTTTTTGTTAGCGTCGCTAGCAGCTAGCGTCAATTTTTTTACTTTTGTTGCCATCGCTAGCAGTTAGCGTCGCCCATTGTTTTGGGTGGTCAACAAATCTCACAGTGCCTATTTTTCACCCTTTAAAGGACGTCTCCGGACAAGTTGTGTCCATAATTCGTAAAATGGCTTCAAATGACTTCGCTCTACTGAGCGTATTTTAATAAGATTCCACCTGAGTTACAACCGGGTTCGTTTCCGACAAAACGGTCGTAAGTCAAACGGTCGTAAATCGAAAAGCATTCAAAATGGACCGATGCGCGGTATATACGACACAATAGTATACGATGTAAATCTGTTGTTTTTAAAGGTTTTCTATCAAATACTCTGATATACCAAACTGATTACAGTTCAATTATGAATCTTATAACTTTCAGTATCATTTTTATCATTTTATATTTCGTATTAGCCATTTTTATTACCGTGTCGTTCTGCTGACCCAAATACGCACGGCTTCCCACGCATATGCGCTGTTGAAAAATCGCTCTCCCTGCTAACGGAAAAGCCAGAAAAGGTCGCCCAAAACACACAATTGGACTTAGGCGGACACCAAAGGAAAAAAAGTGTCAAAGAGGCAGTGGCGGCTTTCAGCCTGGCCGGCGTCGAGGGACCCGAGCGGCGACGCCCACCCGCCTCGGCGTCACTGGACACTCCCCCTTCATTTTGTGCAATTCTGTTACATTCTCTGTGAAAATAAATGTTGAGCGCATCTGGCAACGCAGCCACAACGCTACATATGGTCCTTTGACAGCGATAGAAATAAAATAGTTCTTGTACAATGCTGAGAGAAGCGGTTGCGCTCCGTGCACCGGCATGTAAACATCCTACTTGTTCAATCGAAACTGGTGGTCGTGGTCGTAAGTGCGGGTGGTCGTAACTCGCACCGGTCGTAACTTGGATGTTACCTATATTTGTAGTTGTGACGGTATGTGTATGTATATGTAATTCACACAGCGTAGCCGCGGCATGACAACATTTATGAGTTCATTCAATCCTGTCCGAAACGAACTCAACGGCAATCTCGTTAGGTCCATAAAGCCGATCGAGATGTGTCACAATGACGTAAAGACAACAATTTATACCCTGGTTTATTTTTTTTAAATAAAAAATAATAATTTTGAAGTAAGATGAGTAAATTCCATTATGCCGCTTAATCCCGTTGTGAATTAAACGTGTATGGTGGGAAAATAAAAATCAGATCTGTGACCTGCCGGGACCTGTGAAGGGGGTGTCGGCAGATTAAAATAATCCAGAATATATATATATATATAATTAATAATAATAATAATAATAATAATCATCATCATCATAATTCAAAACTCTCAAGGACACTTTCCAGTCACAGGATATTTTTTCTGCGGGTGAGCAGCGGCAGCCACATGCGCCAGCGTTCACTCAACCCGAAAGTAACACAAACAGATAGAAAGCTAGCTCACAAGCTAATAGATAGCTAATAGCTAGATAGATAGATAGCCAGCTAGATAGCAACTGGAGAGCCAGCTCGATAGCTAATAGCTAGACAGATAGCCAGCCAACCAGATAGCCAGGTAGGTAGCTAGCTCAATAGCTAATAATAATAATAATAATAATAATAATAATAATATATTTCATTTCTAAGCACCTTTCAAAACTCTCAAGGACACTTTACAGTCACAGGATATTTTTTCTGCAGGTGAATAGCGGCAGCCACATGCGCCAACCTTCACTCAACCCGGAAGTTCTTTCATTATTAGAATGAATAAACAAACCTATAAATACATACAGAAATATATATAAACAAACAAATACATAAATACATATATATATATATATTTATATTCTTTGTGGTTTTTTTTAAATACGTTTCTGTATTTTTTTTCCGGTCAAAAATGTTTTATTGATTTGTTATATTAATCAGGTGTGGGTGAAAAGTTCCCTCTCTTCACTTTTTTTAATTTATCTATCCATCTATCTGGCTATCGGGCTAGCTAGCTAGCGATCTACTATCTATTAGCTAGCAATTCACTATCTAGCGAGTCAGCTACCTCAGAGCTATCTATTAACTCGCTTGCTAGCTTTCTATCTCTTATTATGCGGTTTGAGCGAACTCTGGTGCGTGTGGCTGCCGCTGCTCACACACAAAAAAAATTACCTTGCGAGTGTAAAGTGACTATCTAGCTGGCTATATATCTATCTATCTAGCTATTAGCTATCTATTAGCTTGTGAGCTAGCTTTCGATCTGTTTGAGTTACTCTCGGGTTGAGTGAACACTGGCGCATGTGGCTGCCGCTGCTCACCCGCAGAAAAGCTTATCCTTAGACTGTAAAGTGAGTTTTGAAAGGCGCTTAGAAATTAAATGTATTATTATTATTGTTATTGTGATTATTATTATTATTAATAATAATATTATTATTATTATTAAAATGAGATAAAAAAAATAAAAAGTCCCAAAAAACTAAAACCACCAAGGACAGTGACTTTTTAAGAAACCTAAACACATCGATGAGTTGCAGCGTTTTGCAGTGACGCCGTCTAAAGACGGGAAAAACTCACCAGGACAGAAATCGCTTTGGACAAAAATCGGTCAACGTTCATCCACTCGCTGGAGAAACCACTTTTAATCCCACCCCCCCCCTCGTGCCGCTAAACCCACGTTCCAAGTTGACGCCAAAAAAAAAAAAAAAAAAACACCCGTCGATGCGCCTCCGAGATACATATTTCGAAAGTTGCGAGAGAAAAAAATGAAGTCACAGTACCTGTGGTGTAAGGCTCGCTGTTATTCTGCCCGCAATTCTTCATCTTGACCGGCGACAGGCAAAGCGGCTTGACCACCTTATGCGTCCCCTCGCACCAGTACGAGGTGCACAAGGCCAGGATGGAGAGCGCCAAGGCCAAAGAGGTCAAGGTCAAGGAGAGCAGCGAGCGAGAGCGCCTCGACAGGCGCTCCTCCGGCATGGCCGAAAGCGCGCCGGGGGGAGACAAATGCGCCGCTATCGAGGGGGAGGAGGGACTTGGCGGAGGGGGAGTGCGGGAACAGATGCTTCCGGTGGCGGGTCGGGAGGTGATGAGCTGCCAGGTTTAATAAAGCGTGCGGCAAAGATGAATGTGATGTAACCCACACGGGGGGGGGGGGGGGTGATTAAAGGGGAGGACGACGGGCGACGGGCGAAGGGGAGATGCTGTCAAGTGCGGGCAAACGGATAGGAGGTGAAAAAATGCACAAGAGGGGGTTTCCAAGGTTCGCCAAAGGAGAATATTGATAGAGGGGGGGCTTGCCCAAAAAGCTGACTATTGATTACCCCCCTTCCCCTCTCCTCCGACGTTACTTAACTGGGCCTTTGTCGAATCAGAGCACGAGAAGGGCAGCCAAACTCGGGCCTGAGGGTAGAAACAGGAAGTGGATTCTTCAGGACATTGCTTTTCTTTACAGAATTAATAATAATATAATAATAATACATGTGTCATTTCTAAGCGCCTTTCAAAACTCTCAAGGTCACTTTACAGTCAAAGGAACAGTTTTTCTGTGGGTGAGCAGTCACTGCTCTGTACCGGTAAATACAATTGAGTGTGAGCCACGCTAGCTGGTAGCAAGGCCGCGCTAGATTTTAGCGACTAGCGACGCTAGCTCTTAGCGACTACTAACGCTAGCTTTTAGCGACTAGCGACGATAGCTCTTAGCCACTACTAACGCTAGCTTTTATCGACTAGCGATGCTAGCTCTTAGCGACCACTAACGCTAGCTTTTAGCGTCTAGCGATGCTAGCTTTTAGCGACTAGCGACGCTAGGTCTTAGCGACTAGTGACGCCAGCTTTTAGCGACTAGCGACGCTAGGTATTAGCGACTACTGACGCTAGCTTTTAGTGACTGGCGACGCTAGCTCTTAGCTATCTGCTATAAAAACGCTAACACAAGCGGAAATGCAGACAGTTTACTGTGCATGTGCTTTTTATCAATACGACCGTATGCAGCGATAATATATCTATCTATATATATATATCTATCTCTATATATATATATATATATATATATATATATATATATATATATATATATACAGTAAAGTCTCGTTATATCGATATCGGTTATATCGATAGTACTGCTTATTACGATACTATTTCTATGAACGCAAGGAGAAAATTTACAGGATCGGATATATCGATAGTCCGGTTATATCGATATTTTTTCTGACTCCTGAGAATATCGATATAACGAGACTTTACTATATATATATATATATATATATATATATATATATATATATATATATATATATATATATATATATTTTGGCTGGTTTGCCATAACAATAGTAGCGCTCTGCGATAGCATTGTCGTTGGCTACCAGCAGTTGAGACCAACTGGATTTGAGCCAAAATAGTCTTTGTAAGATCGGTTCACAATTAAACGAACCCTGTATAAAAGTTATAGTACGCCGTAGATATGATGTATGATGCATATGATATGATGTAGAAATGATTAAAAAAACTTACAGGGAAAATGTAGTGATTGTGAAACGACACTCCCTCAAAAAGCACGATTAGCGATTTGTGGATGTAACGCTCCCGTTACAAGACATGTTCTCACCTCAAGTCAACAGAACGAGGGCAATGGAGCACAAAGAGGTTTCAAAATGTCCTCATTGTAATTGGGCGTTGTCAGTCGCTGGTTACTTTTCTGAAACGTGCCTTTCGCCTCGTAATCTCTCCCCACCTCTCCATTAAGACTGATGTTCATTTTTTCAAGAAAGAAAACAACAAAATGATGACATTAGCGGTTAAAGGGTCCCTCTAAATTTTGATCGGTCATACTTGTTAATCTGTATTTTGAAATATTAATTATAATAATGATAATACATTTCATTTATAAGCGCCTTTCAAAACTATCATGTTCACTTTACAGTCACAGGATACGTTTTTTTCTATGGGTGAGCAGCGGCAGCCACACGCGCCAGCCTTCACTCAACCCGGAATAGCTCAAATAGATAGAAAGCTAACTATTTGTTGCATTAAGTTCATCCTGTCTACTTGATATCTAATTTAAAACAGATTCTTTCCTTACAGACAGTGTATTGTAGTGTATTGTACACTCTGACGAAGGCGGAAGTATACACCAAAACATGTCAGGTATTTGAACACCTACAATACACTGTCTGTAAGTAAAGAATCTGTTTGAAATTAGAAAGCTAACTAGTTTGCTAATAGCTAGTCATTAGATAGCTAGCTAGATAGCCAGCCAGATAGCTAATAGACAGCAAATAGATAGCTAGCTGGGTAGCCAGCTAGATAGCCAGCTAGCTAATAGACAGATAGCTAGATAGCCAGCTACCCAACCAGAAAGCTAATAGACAGCAAAATAGATAGCATATAGCTAACTAGGAAGCCAGCTAGATAGCCAACTAGATAGCAAGCCAGCTAGCCAGCTAGCCAAGTGTGCACTTACAATTTAGAAATGACGCTGATTTCAAAACTTTGCGGATGTGAAATGTAAATTAATGTCAAATTTAATTGTAAATTAAATGTATTATTAGTATTACATTTCTAATAAAAGGTAATAAAGGTAAATCCAATCCACTTTACACTGTTCAATGACTTACCAAAGTCCATCGAGTTGAGTTCAGTTCAAGGTGTGAAGGTACATCAAATGAGAAAAGGTCATCTCGTGTTCACCGATGGCCTCAAAGTCGTCACTCAATTTTTGTTCTTCGAGATCCTTCGAGTCAAAAAATAACATTGATCCATTTCTTTTGCTTATTATCGTAGCGCTCCGTAGTCCAGAATGAGCATTGGTGAGCCTCCGTTCACTCCGTCGCCACCAGCCAGACCCTCGTTAATCCTCCACCGTGAACGCTACAGTGCGTCGAGGTGGGTTTCTCCTGTCCGTGGCGCTGGACTGCCTTTCTTAGGAATCGTTAGCTCAAACTCACCCTGATTCGTGTAATCCCTCTAAATCCAGTCGCCGCTGGACTTGCCCACGATCGCCATTGGGGGGGGGGGGGGGTCTGTGAATACCGCCTCCACCACTAAAAAATCTTCAATTGGATTCATTTCTTAGCCACCAGATTCGGACCAATTTGATGAACCAAGAGTTCAAAGCAAACATGGTGCATCGGCATTTTGCTGTTATGCTGCACGTATATGTGAAGTGAAGATGTTCTTTGAATCATTTAAAGGACAACCGACGTCGCCGGACAAATTGTGTCCATAATTTGTAAAATGGCTTCAAATGACTTCTACTGAGCGTCTTTTACAAAGATTCTACCGCATATAGCTATATTTTACGTTTTAAGGCTCACGCTGAATATTCAGGAAGTCTTGTTTTTGAGTTGGTGACGAGTCCGTACGTGACGTCACTGAAGGAACGCCCCTGACCGGAAAAAAAGACGCATTGTAGCGGTCCTTCCATCACGTCAATGTATTTTGCTGTACTTGTTTGGTCTGAAAACCTCATGTTGCACCAAAAAGCCGCCAGAAGAGGGCGACCAAGCTCCATGGAAGGAATTTATCGGCCTGTGGAAACGGGCTGATTAATTCCTCACACGGAGCTTGGTCGCCATTTTCTGCCTCTTTTTGGGTGATACATCTCCCCCCAATGTTGCCTCAAAATGGCACGGAATAAATTCTTTAATCGATTGCAAACATGTATGCTTTCCTCTTCAGAACTATTTGAATCATATTCATAACTGGATGTGTAACAAGAAAGCATATTCTTCGAATATGGAGCCATTGTTTTGATTCTCCAGCAATGCAAGACGTCTTGGCGTGACATCACCAACTGGGGGCGGGACTTTCTGAAAATGCCCAATTCGCAGCTCAATTTTTTTTGCAGATTTTGGACACTAAGTCATTTTTATTGGCGTTTTGCATTTGATCAAAAATATCATACTGCGTGTTTTGGGTATTTTAGATGCTATAAAACGTTTTTCTGATGTCAGTTAAGAAACAAAAAAGTGACGTCGGTTGTCCTTTAAATGCTTTTTTTTTGTTTCTTGACTTTGGTTTTAGAAGTGTTCAATGTATAGTGCTACCTTGGCTTACGAACTTAATTGGTTCCGAGAAAGTGTGTGTAAGGCGAAGTGTGTCTTCCAAACATTAATTTCCCATAGGAAACCATTAAAATGAGAATAATCTGTTCCCAAGTCCCCATAAAACATCATTTTCTACTAAATAAGCCTGAAAACGCCACACAAAATACCTAATTTTATGTATAATAAATGTGATATGGTATTGTAATTAAAGAAATAAACTGTACTATATAATAAAGTCATTTTATTTCCCTTTGTGATGGTCGTTAATGGCTTGATGGAATGGATAGCTTTTTGTATAGTGTCTCAAAGAGCTCTGGGTTGTACATCTTAGAAATGGTGATATTGCAACAGCAACAGATGCAGGCAGACACACTAGAAACTAGAAAGCCTATTTGATGGGGTATTTTAACCCTGCAGTCTACACTCTGCCTTTGAACTATCAATAAAGTTGAAACAAGTTGAAATTTCACTGTGTTTTCTATCCATTTTCTCACCATTTCACTTTCGTATGTTTTTTTTTTTTACTTTTGTTTTTTTTGTTTCAAGCTCTGTCGTCTCCCTTTCGTGTGTGTGTGTTTCTGTTTCCCCTCCCCCATGATGCGTGTGTCCACTCCCTCCTCTACCACGGATCTTGACCAATCATGTGCAGCTTTAACCAAAGAGTGTGGGCGGGGAACGCCATTTCAGGAGCTTCAAGAACCGGCTCCTTCGCGAACGACACATCATTCATTGTGGCGCTTTATGTGTTTCCTGAAAAATAGTTTGTCTGCCAAGATTACATTCCTGCGAATTTAACGTTCGTAAAGCGAAAAGTTCATTAGCTAGAGCATTCGTAAGCTGAGGTATCACTGTATTTGCTTATGTTATTTTGTGACCGACGTTGTGTATGTAGTGCGCTCGCTGTATAACTCAAGCGGATCTAAAGTAGTAAATGACGTGACAGGATTTACTCAACTTTTTCTGTTGTCGCTCTGTTTAAAATACACAATCTATGATTGGAGTATAGATTTTCAGAAGAAATTTATTTACAATATGTACACGTGTTAGCTTCGATGTTAAGCGAGGAAGTTGTATGTTAGCGGTGGAAAAACCATGTTGACAAATTCATACCCGTCGCCTTTAAAATGGCCAAATGTGAGGCGAAAACTGAAATCAACCCCAAGCTTGAGATTTACAATAATGCAGAACCAGCTTGCTGTCGCTTCCAAAACACTGAAGAGAGAAAAAAAAAAAAAGAAATAAGAAACGTTCTGTAGCACCAATTCGATTTTAATAACCAGATGAATGTCTTCTTAGTCCTGGAATTTTAATGTCTAAACTGCCACCCCCACCAAAAAAAAAAAATAATTAGCTACCAGTAGTATAAACAGAAACCTCATCCTCCCTCCACCTCTGTATGCCCTCTGCCTGTCTCACCGCGATGGGGTGCAGAGTTTTCAGCCGCTCAGCTCCCAAACTCTGGAACTCACTTCCATCCAACATCAGTTACATTGACTCGCTTCCTACTTTCAAATCTCACCTGATTAAACTTGCTTTCATGGTCTAGTTTAATCTGCTGTTTTATTATTTATTGTTTTATTCATGATTTTATTGTTTTACGTATTGTTTTTTTATTGTAAAGTGTCCTTGGGTGTTCAGAAAGGCGCTAGTGAATTAAATGTATTATTATTATCGAAGCATCGATTATTATTCAATTTTTTTAGGGCACAATTACAATGAAAACGACTGTTCCAGCGCCATCTGCTGGTCAATGCCGCTAATGGTTCTTTTATGCATTTTGGAATGCATTCAAGCCATTTCAGGTGTGCGAAAAATGAGTTACAATTTTTGCTTCACATGATCATCATAAATATTACAGGTTTAATCTTTTATTATCAGACAAAAATAATTAAGTAAATTCACAGGATAGGTTAAAAAATAAGTTAGTTCAAGCTTGGGAGTTTTGCTACCAGTTTTTCAATGCAGAGTCCGGTGTGAGTATTAACTTTTGTAATAGTCAACCAAATAGAGTACTGATATTGCTAGTATTTTTTATAAATACAGTGATACCTTGGCTTAGGAACTTAATTGGTTCCCAGACAGAGTGTGTAAGGCGAAAAGTGTGTATCCCAAAAATTAATTTCCCATAGGAAACCATTAAAATGAGAATAATCCGTTCCCAATGAATGAAAAAATAAAAAATAAAAAAATAAAATTTTCATGAATGTAGCGTTCGTAAACCGAAAAGTTCATAAGCTAAGGGGTTCGTAAACCGAGATATCACTGTACACAATTCAATCTAACACAATGACAAAAATACATCATTCTGACTGAAATGATTAACCAATTGTTCGGCTTACTCATTGTCAGATTTTTTTTATTGTATTTTTTGCCTACAGTATCGGTGCACAGATACGAGTACCCAATCAATACCTTAAAATATTTTCATGTTCGGTGATAAACCCGGATCTGTTAACCCGCACAACAAATGTAGTCAATCTTCTCAACACAATTCAACTGTATTTATGGAATACCGTTTTCAGAATTAGAAAACCTTTATTCATCCCACAATGGAGAAATTTGCTAATCAACACAATTCAACTGTATTTATAGAATATGGTTTTCATAGTACTTACGTCAAAGAGGACCCCCACTTCTTGGTCCGGCGATGGCGCAAATGACTGGTTCACGTAAATGAACTGCAAAGAAATACATATTTCAGTGTTCTCAAAATTTTCCTCTTCTGAAGATATTGAGTCTGCAAGGGAAAGTACGGGCTAAGGAAGCGGTCTCTTACTAGTTGTTCATTGGCATCCAGTTTGAGAAATCGGGAAATGAACTGAGAAAGCGACTGCACCGTCCTGCTTCTGTCCACGGCCCATTTCTTGGTTTTCATGATGGGGGTGTCTCCGACTGCCTTCAATAAGACATCAACTAAACGTGGAACAGAGGAGAAGTCAGACACTTTTCTTTTTAGTCAACATATTCATCATTGAGAAGCTACAAATTATAAATCGTGTAAAATTGGATTGAAGTAGTTTTTTTCCCTGAAATAATCTTTTAAATCAAGCCATTATACAAATGAAATAAAATGCGCAACTGGTTTTCAACTACAATGCCATGTGTCATGTGAAACGTAGAAGCAAATAACCAAGTAAATATTTATTAGTATTGTTAATTACTATAGGTAATCTAATAACCAAATAAGGGTAGTGAAGACAGAAAAATATTAAACGGAGATGTATTTATTAACATTAGCGTTAGCTACTTCCACAACAAGAAGGCGTAAACAACCTGCGCGGTCATTGGTCAGTTCGATAGAAAGCAGTAACCTGATTGGTCCAAATACTACTTTCGGTCTCATACCCGGAAGTTGTTTTTTTTTTTTTTTTCGCTGATTCGATAATCGTGAGGAAACGGTAAATTGGCGAGGATGTCTAATATAAATTTTCTTACTCTTTTTCTTTTCGTCATTTGTCGCCGATTCTTCGGGAGGTGAGTGTAACTCCTCTTTCTGCGTCTCGTTTGGTGACTCCGCATTGTCAGACATCTTTGTCGACGGACAGTCTATTGGTTGCCGCCCCCAACGGATTTCGGCGATTCCTTTTCCGGTTTTGACTACAATTGGTTTACAACAACGTCAATCATTGGAACGTCACGCCTCTTGCGTACAGGACACAAAACAGTCTGCCATCTGCACTTTTGCCTTCGAACTGTGTTCCTGTCCAGGTTTGTTATTGTCGATATTTACTGTTTATTTCTTATTATGAGTTCCTTTGGGTTAATTCTTTCTTGTGATTACGTGGACGGAAGTTGCTCTTTCTGATTAGCGCGGTTACGTATTCCCTTTTAACACAGGCAGCGAAATCTGTCACATGAGGACACTCTTAACAGTTGGAACTTCAAACAGCGTGCTTCACAGTTAATCACAAAAGTAAGTCACCTTGACCCTGCAGAGTCACCTTTGTCGTTACGTCTGGCGTCCGATTCGAAAACAGGTTCGGTGATAAACCCGGATCTGTTAACCCTTCAAAAGAGGGGGAAACATGATTTTCAAAAAAGGGATTTAACTAAGAAAGAGAGGTAACACTAACTTGTTTCAGACAGTCAATAATTCTTGAATTTATCTGTGGAACGTTCTACCAAGTACAGACGCTCCAAACGAGATACGTCCCGAACGGTCGTTCGGAAGGTGCATTCGTTCGTAAATTGCTTAAACAACAAAAACAACAATAATAGTAATAATTGTACATTTCATTTATAAGCGCCTTTCAAAACGCTCAAGGACAATTTACAGTCACACAATGTTTTTTTTTCTGGGGGATTTTGTATGGAATGTATGTTAAAGGTTTATATAAGTATGTTTAAGGATTGTAGGGTGACCCGAAAAGATGCGTACCCATGAAAATTTCAATTGTGACTCAGATTAAAAAGCTATTTATTTCAAATTACAACCACACATTATTCATTTTATGGAAGACCATTCACCAGGGTTTCAGCTATTTCTTTCTATTTTTAGTCTCAGTAGGGACGCATCTTTTTGGGTCACCCTCCCGAAAGAGGCGTGTGTAAACAATGAAAGCCATAAATTGATGAAAAATCGACAGAAATAGCAAAAACTCTGGTGAATGGTCTTCCATAAACTGAATCTTCTTCTTTTCCATTCGGCTTTTCCCTTCAGGGGTCGCCACAGCGAATCAATGTCCTCCATCTAACCCGGTTTTGTGCATCCTCTTCCATAAACTGAATAATATGTGGTTGTAATTTGAAATAAATACCTTTTTAATCAAAGCCACAATTGAAATTTTCATGGCTACGCATCTTTTTGGGTCACCTGTTGTAAATAACCTGTATTAGTGTGTACTGAAAAATAAACATTTAATAAAATATACGCTCTATAAAGATATGTCCATGTACAACTGGAGAGAATACTACATATGTTACTATAAAAATGTATGTACTGTTGTTCATAACTTGAATGTTTATAATTACGGGAGCATCTGTACACAGAAGTTCTCCAACTTACGAACGAGATAGTTTGGACTTTCGGTAGTTTGGAAAGATGTTTGTAAGGTGAATTTGTTCGTAAGTTGCTTCAGTGTTATATTTTGTATGGAATGTACTGTATGTATAAGGCTTATATCACGATGTTTCAGGCTTGTATAAGTGACCTGTATTGATTTGTACTGAAAAATAAACATTTAATAATACACACCTTCTTGAAAAAAATGACGTTTGTGGATTATGTCAAAAGAACTGCAATATTTTTTTTTTTTGTGGGAAGTGTGGACGGTCGTAAAGCGAGGACCCCCCTCCAAGCGGTTTAGTTTGTTGTCTGGCGTGCAATACAAAATCTAACTTAGAGCATCTCTGTCCGAACATTTTTCCACATACCCGCAAAAAATGTTCATATGTACCGTTGTTCGTAACTTGAATGTCCGTAAGTAGGGGTAACGTCCTGTACCGCTCATATCCATTCCGTCACGTTGACAGTGGCGGGCATCGGCAGGCTTTCCACCAAGGATGCGGTGCTCCTTCTGTGTGACATGCAAGAGAAATTCCGACCTAACATCTTTCAGTTTACCAACATTGTCAGCAACGCCTCCAGATTGCTCCAGGTGACGACCATCGCCTTACGGTTAATAATAATAATAAATAATAATTTTCAACCCCCTGATCCGCTAGGCCAGTCGGATTCTCGGCATCCCCGCCATCCTAACGGAACAGTACCCAAAAGGTTTGGGCGCCACGGTGCCGGAACTCGGAGCGGAAGGGTTGAAGGCTCACGCGAAAACATCCTTCACCATGATGATCGAGGAAGTTCGCAATGAGATGCAGAATCTGGGGAACCCCAAGCAGGCCATCTTGTGTGGCATCGAAGCGCACGCCTGTATTGCGGTACAAAAAAACAAAAACAAATACAGTGATACCTCGGTTTACGAAGCCCTTGGCTTACGAACTTTTCGGTTTACGAACGTTAAATTCAGGAATATTTTACCTTGGCATACGAACTGTTTTTCGGGATACACACAGAGCTGCCACAATGACTGATGTGTCGTTCGTGAACGAGCCCGTTCTCCTCACGAGAAAATGGCAGCCGACTTCTTTTTGTCCTCTATTCCCCGCCCCCAGTCTTCGGTTAAAGCCACGTGATTGGTCAAGAATGCAGCAGTGAGGGGAGGGGGGGTTAAACATTAAAGAGACAGGCAGATGACAGAAAGATTGAGAAAATGGATAGGAAATAGTGAAATTTGGACTTGTTTCAACTTTGATCGTTCAAAGGCAGAGTGTAGACTGCAAGGTTAAAATCCCCATCAATCAGGCTCCACAAATAACCCGCACAAGCCATCTCTACACTTGATGCAAAAAGCTATCAACCCAGCTAAACAAAACACAATTGATGAGGAAGGAGGTAAAATTATGGAAGGGAAAGCACCTACAATGGATCATTCCTCAAGCCATCCTCGACCATAACAAAAATGCACAAAAATTAGAAAAATACTAAAATAATGAATTCAAATAAAACAGAAAATATTGCGAAATTCAATGAAAAACTAAGTAAATAAAAACATAAGGTGTATGTTATTTAGTTTTTTATACTTTGTTACTTCCGGGTTGAGTTAACGCTGGCGCGTGTGGCTACCGCTGCTCACCCGCAGAAAAAATACCCTGTGACTGTAAAGTGACCTTGAGAGTTTTGAAAGGCTCTTATATATGAAATGTATTATTATTATTATTACAAAGGTAAATAAAACATCTTTATTATACTGTACAGTTTATTTCTCTAATTATAATACCATAGCATATTTATTATACATAAATAAGGTATATTTTGTGTAGTTTTAAGGCTTAGAAAATTAGAAAGTAGAAAATTATGTTTCATGGGGACCTAGGAACGGATTATTCTCATTTTAATGGTTTCCTATGGGAAATTATTTTTTGGCATACACACTTTTCGCCTTACACACTCTGTCTGGGAACCAATTAAGTTTGTTGTTGATTGGCAAATGAATAACAAGCTGCGTCTAAATCAACTTTGCTCGCTCCGCAGTGTACGACGTTTGACCTGCTTGAAAACGGAATCGAAGTCCACGTAGTGTCGGATGCTGTTTCATCGCGGAGGTAGCGATTCCCTCCTCAGCCGCCCACCCGTCGCTTCCCGCAACTCAGTCCCTCCATTTTGTTTCGGTGCAGCCAGACGGATCGCTTGTTCGCTCTCTCCCGCCTGAAGCAGAGCGGCGCCTTCCTCACCACCACCGAAGCCGTCCTGCTGCAGTTGGTCCAAGGCGCCAAACACCCCAATTTCAAGGAGGTGCTTTCTGTTGTATTTTACTTGAATTTAACACAACCGCCATTGTTTGCAAATTGCTGTACAACAAGGGTGTCAAAGTCTTTTTTTTTTTTTTTTTTTTGCCGTGGACCACGTTGTAGTTAGGGTTTCCTATCAGGGGTCTGTTATGAATTTGGGGAATTCATTATAATGTTTAACTCATTCACTGCCAGACAGATGTGCAAAAATGTGTCCACGCCGGTGCCAGGGTTTTTGTCATTTTCACTCCAGGACCTTGAGAAGATTGAGTTTCAGGACTACATCAACATTCAATACATCGTAAGAAACCATAGACTCTTCTTTCATGAGAAAAAAAGTTAATTCCTAAGTTATATGGGTCTGGATTTATCTGAGCTTGAAATGGGGGCGGCTGTACAAAATACAATGCAATACATACATATTGGTTTATATAGCACTTTAACAAGAGCTGAAGCTGGAACAAAGCGCTAATATGGACAAAAGGGGAATGCTGCTCCCTTGTGGAAGTGAAAAAACATTGCCAGAGGTCTGGCCAGCGCTTTATTGTCACCCAAGCATGAAAAACAAAACACAAATTCAGGAAGGGCACTCATACGGTATTTTCAATTCCAGAATAAATTTGCAAATGGCAGTGAATGAGTTAATCCCCTCCGCATATTACATATCAAGCACACAACAAATTAATGAATAACTAGTCTTCATATTTGAAGTAAAAAATAATCCAGTTTTTGTGGTTTACATGGAACAGTTTGAAATTTTAGTTCGGATTTTAGCAAGCATCATGAAATTTCACAAGTTTGATCTGCTTTCGCGGGCCGAAATAAAATGTGGTGGACCAGATTTGGCCCCCGGCCCTTAATTTGGACACCCGTGCTGTACATAGAGCAAGAAACAGAGTACCGTCCAGGTTTTAGATTTTCTACAAGCAATTATCGTTGGAAAGTGTCCTTGAGAGTTTTGAAAGGCATAATAAAATGTATTGTTATAATAATAACAACAATAATAATAATAATAATTAATAAATTTCATTTCTAAGCGCCTTTCAAAACTCTCAAGGTCACTTTACAGTCAGAGAATCTGTTTTTCTGCAGGTGAGCAGCGGAAGCCACACGCACCAGCATTCACTCAACCTGGAAGTAACTCAAATAGATAGAAAGCCAGCTCGCTAGCTATCAGATAGCTAATAGATAGCCAGTTAGACAGTTAGCTAACTAGCTAGATAGCCATAAATAATAATAATACATTTCATCTATAGCTAATAAATAGCCAGCTACATAGTTAGCTGACTAAACAGATAGCAAATAGATAGCCAGCTAGGTAGCTAGTTAATAGACAGCAAATGGATAGTAAATCGATAGCAAATGGATAGCAAATAGCCAGCTAGATCGCAAATACTGTAGAGAGGTAGCTAGCTAGATAGCAAATAGATGTCATTATTATTATTATTACGAATCATTTTCTGTGTCAACCTTCAGATCCAGCAACTTATGATGCAGCCGTCACCCGACACGGGCCTGCTGGCCTACTTCAGCGCTCTCTAAGAGGAGAAAGAAGACGTCCTACAAATGATGTCATCGACGTACTAAGTGCTAAGTTCAATAAAAACAAGGACGCCGCCTTATTATTGATTGTCTACGTCCATTTGTCTGAGTGCTCGGAAAAAACAGCCGTCGTATGGAAAAACGTTGGAGCCTTTCATATTGTTTCCTCGAGACCTTGGCGAACGTTCTTTACATATAATAATAATAATAATAATAATAATAATAAATTTCATTTATTAGCGCCTTCCAAAACTCTCAAGGTCACTCTACAGTCACAGGACAACTCTCTCTGTGGGTGAGCAGCGGCAGCCACACGCGCCAGCGTTCACTCAACCCTGAAGTTAACTCAAATAGATAGAAAGCTAGCTAGCGAGCCAATAGATAGCTAATAGCTATATAGTTACATAGCTAGCCGGTCAGATAGCTCTATAGCTAATAGCTAGCTAGATAGCCTGGGCCAGAGAGCTAGCTAGCAAGATAGATGGCTAGCTAGAAAAATAAATCATGAAATATTCACACTAAATGCTGATTTTATACCAGTTTTGTCTCAAATAATATCAATTCATAGAAATCTTTTAGTGAGAAATACAAAAGAAGACAGTCAAAGGTTTCTAACGCTGCATTCAATGTTTATGTAGTCCTAAAACTCAACCAATATGTATGTATTGTATCGTTATAGAAAACAATATCGCATTGTATTTGGTACAGCTGCCCTCATTTCAAGCTCATGTAACTCCAGCCCTGTATAACTTAGGAATTAACTCTTTTTTTTCTGATGAAAGAAGAGAGTCTAAAGTATCTAACTCGAATTTGAATGTTTACGTAGTCCTAAAACTCAATATTCTGTGGGTCCTGGAAATCGAGTGACAATGACAAAAACCCTGGCATTCGAGTGGACACATTTTTGCACATCGTCTGGCAGTGAATGAGTTAAAAGTTCCGTTTAGTGGTAGATTTTACAAATCTGACTCGATGATACCAATTCTCAAAACTGCTTTCCAGGCAGCACAGCAGTCCAACTAGCCCGGCTGCCTCTGCGTTGCACTCGGAGAAAAAAAAAGGGGGCGGGGGGGCATCCCAAAGCGATGATGTCACCCAAGTAGGGGAGGGAGGGGGAGGAGCACCCGACGTCATTCATGCGCGGCTAGAAAAAAAAAGGAGGGGCAAGAAAAAAAAAAGGGAAGCTCACCCGATAGGTCTTGCTGTGTACAAAGTTCCACTCAACTTTTTTTCGCTTCTCCGACTTGAGTTCTGGAGGGGATCGCGACGCCGTGGGGGGGCAGACCTGAAGGTGAGAGAGGTTGGGTTAGCGCTTTGAGACACCGCAGCATGAAATAGTCACTTTTTTCTTTCTCCAAGGCCTTCGACTACTATGCACGGGATAGCAAAGCGTTGATTTGCCCGCACGGCAGGAAGCGCGCGATCGGATCATTTGGGGTCAAGCCGAAAGTATGCCGTCGCGACTCAAAGTCCGTCCGTCGCCCACCGCGCCAAACGGACAGCAGTGATCCGCCGTCATGGCCTCCAACCTGGACTCCAGCCTCACTAGCATCGACTGGTTGCCGCAATTGGGAATCAGCAGCTTGCGTTCGGGTCGCCAACGACGAGGAGGGGACAAGAAGTGGGACGGGGATGGCGGAGACTCGGGAAAGGAGCCCTTCCCGGCTAACGCGAAAGGCAAACCCCCCCATAGCTACGCCACCCTCATCGCCATGGCCATCGGCGCCGCGCCCGAGAGGAAGCTCAGCCTCAATGACATCTACACCTGGATCAGTGATACGTTCCCGTATTACAGTCGCACGGGTCGCGGGTGGAAGGTATCCCGACTTGGATTCGCGTCTCGTTTTCCTTTTGGCACTGCAACAAATAATAATAATAATAATAATAATAATAATAATAATAATAATAAGCGCCTTCCAAAACTCTCAAGGTCACTTTACAGTCACAGGATAACATTTTCTGCGGGTGAGCAGCGGCAGCCACACGCGCCAGCGTTCACTCAACCCGGAAGTAATTCAAACAATAACTCAAATACAAAGAAAACTAGCTAGCGTGCCAATAAACAGCCGGCTAGGTAGCTATATAGCTATTAGATAATAATAATAATAATAATAATAATAATACATTTCATTGATCAGTGCCTTTCAAAACTCTCAAGGTCACTTTACAGCACAGGTGTCAAAGTCAAGGCCCGCGGGCCAAATCCGGCCCGCCACATCAATTTTTTCGGCCCGCGAAAGCAAATCAAATGTATGAAATTCCATGATGCTTGCTAAATTCTTGACCAAAATTTCATATTTTTGGATATAAACCACAATAACAGTCATTATTCTTGACTTCAGATTTGATAACTAGTTATTCATTCATTTGTTGTGTGCTCTATATGTAATATGTGGATCGGATTAAACATTCTAATGGCTTCCCCGAATTCATAACGGCCCTCGGGAGGAAACCATACCTACAATGTGGCCCGCGGCAAAAAAATGACTGACACCCCTGCTTTACAGTCACACGATCAGTTTTTCTGTGGGTGAGCAGCGGCAGCCACACGCACCAAATGGGGGCGCTGTCCAAAATACAATGCAATATTGGATTATATAGCGCTTTAACAACAGCTATAACTGGAACAAAGTGCTATCATGTAAAGTAGGGAAATGCTGCCCCCTTGTGGAAAAAAACCATTGTCAGAGGCCATGGCCAGCGCTTTATCGGCACCCAGGCATGAAAAAACAAAACCAGAAAAATTTCAGGAATGGCGCTCTAGGTCATATTTTCAATTCCCGAATTAATTTGTGAATGGCAGTGAATGAGTTAATCACTACAGACATGTCTACGTTATTGTCTCTTGTCCGGGTCGCATGTTGACATCGTGTTCTTCTGAACAGAACTCCATTCGGCACAATCTGTCCCTTAATAAATGCTTCAGGAAAGTTCCTCGTCCTCACAACGACCCCGGAAAGGTAAATAGATGCTAAGCTCATGGCGGGATCTTGCACCATTTTGCACCCCAGCCCCGCCTATGTTGGCCGAATCTTCACCGCGGTGGGCAAAAAGTCATGTTTTGACTATTCCAGGGCTCCTACTGGACCATGGACAACCCCGCGATGTCCAGTCATGCCAGGGCAAGCAAACGCTCCTACCCAGACGAGGAACTTTGCCGGCAAAGCCTGGATGTATGTCAAAATCAGGCGACGTTTTATACAATTGGATAATTACATGACGCACATTTCATTGCAGGTGAGTTAGTTTGTCTTTTGTCACCAGTGTGGCGTTATAATTTGACAGGTCCCCCAAGAACCGGCAAGAACACCCTCTCCTCATCCAGTTGCCCACAAAGATGGCGGCGTACCGATTGAAAAGACCCTGCAGCAACCCCAAAGGCCTGCTTCCCTCTCTCCTCCCCCATGCAAGGTAACCAACAACCCGAGTCTTCATTTTGAACCTCCCCCCCCCCCTGGGCCGGTATCGATATGAGGTCTCTGTATCGATACGAGGTTACTGATTCTTATAAAATCCAACATCCATAATAATCTGATAAACACAGTCCACATGATAGTGATTATAGTAAATATGTAAAATTAAATAAATTAATACCTTAGAGAGGCCAGTCTGGCTTGGCCCGGGTTGTTCCTGGTCCAGCAACATAGAAGTGAATGTCGAAAATATGGAAGCATACCATTGGCTGGCTTCTTAGCTTTAGCATTAGCCGCTACGAAGTTCAGTGACGGTGTCGGTTGAGGCCGAAAAATGTACTCCAAACGTACCTCTGTTGTCTGTCTCGTGTTTTCTATGAACGGTTACTTCATAAAAAATACTGGACTACGTTGTTTTGGCTTCCGGTTTGTTTAAAACCGTTTAAATTTAGGTTGCATCGAATTATCTAACAACCGTCAACGTGAGTAGCGCTAGCTCGCTAGCTTCGTGTACCTCATTAAAAAACAAAGATGAAAACGTCAAGAGCCGCGATTTCGTGACTAAAGCGCTTTAAATGAAATAAATCGATTTCAAATGAATAAAATATACTGTTGGGGATCAATAAATATATTAAAATTGAACAAATATCGGAGATGCCAGCGTGTCGTCATTTGTTATGTCCACGTGATCGGCCGCTAACTTCCGGTAGGCTTTTACCGGAAGTTTGGTCGCCACTCCGACGGATCTAATTGCACTCATACATGATATTGTGTCATTGCAGCAACCATACTCGCCAGCTCCCGTCACCCCCATCAATAGTCCCCCCAGTCCCGGATCGAATCCCCCTACCCCCGCCATCCCTCCTCTATCCACCGCGGGGGCCTGTCCATCATTCCGTGCCCACCCGGGAACGGAATTTGTCCCCTCTTCGTCCTCTTTCCCTCAACCGAGCCCATCAACTGTCACTTTTTCTTCCCCTTTCCCTTTAACGGCGAACACCCCCAACTCAGGGGGTTCCGGAAATCCCACGGCGGAACCCCCGCTGCGGTTTACCTTCGACGAGATGATTTTACCTGACTTGTATGCGTCTTTCAAGTCTTTGTTTAAGAGTATGAGGGAGCGAGGAGGCTCACAAGGTTAGTATTAACCAAATAAAATAAACATGACGCATTGTTTTGTATTTTATTTTTATTATTATTAAAATATTTTTCACCAAGCCAAAAGTACGGTTCGATCAGCGACTTGTTTTTTTTTTTCTTTGTAATAGCCGAACCCGCGCCGATGCAAAGTAACGACATCACCCCGCTTCACACGCCGACTCTCCTGCCCATGTCACCTCACCTAGCACCTGCGACCGTTGGGCCACTCGCCCCACCCGCTCCACCGGGCGACACGGTTCGCCTTTCACAGCACAGTGAGTCCCCAGATCGATCTGATATTATTATTATTATGATATTGGGCGAGAGGTGGGGTACGTAGTTACGTTAGCGATGTGTCGTTCGCGAAGGAACCGGCTCAGAGAGTCGGCTCTTTGAAGTGAACAACTGGAGCCCGCTCTTAATAGAGAGCCGCTTATAGGAGCCGACTCCCGCCCCCCTTTGGTTAAAGCTGCACGTGATTGGTCAATCCATTTCATTTCTAAACGCCTTTCAAAACTCTCAAGGTCACTTAACAGTCACAGGATAAGTTTTCCGTGGGTGAGCAGCGGCAGCCACATGCGCCAGCGTTCACTCAACCAGGAAGTAAATAGATAGGAAGCTAGCAAACAGTATATATATATATATATATATATATATATATATATATATATATATATATATATATATATATATATATATATATATATATAGATAATATATAACTCAACCCGGGAGTAACTAAAATAGATATAATGCTAGCTAGCTAGCCAATAGATAGCTAATAGCTATCTAGCTAGAAAGCTAGCCAGCTATATAGCTAATAGCTATACAGATAGATTGCTCGCCAGCCAGATATATAGCTCGCTAGAAAGCTAACGAGATAGCCAGCGGTAGGCATAGCTAGCTCGTGAAAAGATGGTCAAGTTTTTATATAGTGGGGGATGGGCTACTCATACAGGGGTATGTATGTTGTTGTTGTGTCGTAATAAATAACTGAATTGATTTGATATCTTGAAATTGGCGTTTTATGTTTTGCGTAGCGGTTCCCGCCGACTGGTTCACAAGCGCAGATTCTCTGAAGGAGAGCTTCCGCATCGCCAGCAACCTTGACTGGGCGAACATTGACCTCTCTGGCCATCCAGGTTCGAGCGCGCTAAAAGCAATGACCTCTGCCCTCCCACTCCCGTGACCTTTTGACCCCACGCTCGCCTGCTTTGTGTCGTTAGACTTGCTGGAGGGCATGCGCCAAGCGGAACTGTGCGACTGGGCCTTGGACCCGACTCTTTTCACTTCCCTGTGCGACTCGCTCAACCACTTCTTTGCCCAGAAAGGGATGCTGACCTGTGGGGGTCCCTCCCCGCTGTCCGTGGGGGCGCATCAGGCGCCGCCGCATCCCGCCGTCCATCCCTCGTCCTTCCACTACGGGCCGGTCAATGGTTCGCCGCTACCCCGCCGACCTCTACACGCGCCGGGCCTTCACCTTCAGCGACCTGTACACACCCCGCCTGCAAACGCAACTGGTAAGACTTGGTTCATGGTGTCATTTGGAAATCCCTCAGGGGGCGTCTTAGAAGTACACACAGGAACATCTACAGCACTGGTGTCAAAGTTAAGGCCCGCGGGCCAAATCTGGCCCGCCACATCATTTTATTCGGCCCACGAAAGCAAATCAAGAATGCCAAGTGCCGTGATGCTTGCTAGAGTCCGAACCAAAATAGAACGCCATTCCTGAATTGGTTCGGATTTTGTGTTTTCACGCTTGGGTGCCGATAAAGCGCTGGCCATACCTCTGGCCAAGTTTTTTCCCTTCCATGAGGGGGCAGTATTTCCTTTTTATAATAATAATCATCATCGTCATAATACATTTCTTTTATAAGCGCCTTTCAAAACTCTCAAGGACACTATACAGTCACAGGATATGTTTCTCTGCGGGTGAGCAGCGGCAGCCACACGCGCCAGCGTTCACTCAACCCAGAAGTAACAAAGTAAAAAAAAAACAACAACAACAAAAATAAAACAAAATACAAAACAAAAAAACTAAACAAGAAAGCAAAAAAAAACTAGCTTCAGCTGTTGTTAAAGTGCGATATAAACCAATATTGCATTGAACATCTGCCCTCATTTCAAGCTCATATAACGCCTGATATATAATTTAGGAATTAACTCAATATTTTCCCTTCCACCAGGGGGCAGCATTTCCCTTTTTCCATATTAGCACTTTATTCCAGCTTCCGCTGTCGTTGAAGCGCTATATAAACCAATATTGCACTGGACACTTGCCCTCATTTCAAGCTCATATAACTCCAATACATATAATTTAGGAATTAACTCAATATTTTCCCTTCCACAAGGGGGCAGAATTTCCTTTTTATCCATATTAGCATTTTGTTCCAGCTTCCACTGTCGTTAAAGCGCTATATAAACCAATATTTCATTGTATTTTGGACATCTGACCCCATTTCAAGCTCATATAACTCCAGATACATATAATTTAGGAATTAACTCAATATTTTCCCTTCCACAAGGGGTCAGCATTTCCCTTTTTCCATGTTAGCGCTTTGTTCCAGCTTCTGCTGTTGTCAAAGCGCTATATCAACCAGTATTGCATTGCATTTTGTACATCTGCCCTCATTTCAAGCTCAGATAACTCCAGACCCATATAACTGAGGAAGTTGACACCCTTGATGCGCTTAAGAGTACCGATCTAGTTTTGCAAGACTACTTAACCATATTTGATATGTAACCGCGTTCCGCCAAACTACGCACGAATTGTCACGTGGTACAAAACTCACGGTGAACACATTTGCTTATCTCAAGGTGGCGCCCACCCTCCCGCGACAGCACCGCGGCCCCGCCCCCCCTTTAAGAGTCTCCATAGCAACAGCGAGGAGATCCAGGACGACTTCGACTGGGATTCGCTACTTGCCTGAATACTGCCACCTCTGTCCATTTTACGTCTGTGTAAGCTCTCAGTCGTACAGGAGTGGTCCATCGATGAGAAGGTTTCTTCGGCCGTCATCTGTACAAATTTGAAGGTGTCGGACGTTTCGCTTCTTATCCAAGAGGCTTCGTCAGCGAACTTTTTTTTGCTGGTAGTTTTGGACCTATATATATCCCTACTGTCCAGACGTGGCGGTGCCAGACTCTGCTATGATTGGTCCCTGCTCTCATGTTGGGGGGAGCAGAGGACTATTCCTTGCGCCTACACTGATTACTTCTATTGTACTGCCTGAGTATGGGGTCTATGACTGGCCTGATTGCACCATTTACCCTGGTATCACCTCATCAGCATAAATAAGCCTATGTTGCCTAAGAAATCAGTTGCAGAACGATCAAAATTGAACCTCACCCCACCATGGTGATTTAGTGAAGGGTTTTGCTGTTTTATGAAAATAGCTTCTTTTACTCCCCTTTCAAACCTCTCTCTCTTTTCTTTCGCTAAAAGTGTAACCTCATTGTCGTCAAATGAGTGGTTGCTAGCTTTTGCTAGATACCACAGCAAATGGGGCAATCAGGCCAGTCGTAGACCCCATACTCAGGCAGGACAATAGAAGTAATCAGTGTAGCCGCAGGGAGTAGTCCTCTGCTCCCCCCCAATCCGAGAGCAGGGACCAATCTGGCACCGCCATGTCTGGACAGTCAGGATATATTTAGGGTCAAAACCACCGGCAAAAAAATTTAGTTCGCTGACGAAGCCTCTTGGATAAGAAGCGAAACGTCAGACACCTTCAGAGTAGTACAAATGACGGCTAAAGAAACTCGATTTTGAACATTCGGCAGATGATCAATCAGGGGGTGCGGTTTTGGCCGTGAATTTCAAACAAGCAATTTGATCAAGGAAAAATAAAATATACATTTATTCTGGTCACATTATTGTACTCTGCAGCAGTAAAAATTGCAAATGGGGGTCAAGACATTGAAGTTACAGCACAAGCATGAAACCAAACATCACAGCCTCCCCCATTGCACCCCCAACCCAGTTTGCTTTTTTTTCCTTTAAAATTAAATTCATACATTTCTTCATTTTGTCAAATATGAATGTTCATAATTATCCAGGATATTTTTTTTTTCTTGGTGGATATAAAATGTGTAAATTAAAAGCATGGAGCATGTTGTCAAGTCTTTTTTTTTCGGGCTTTGGGGTGGGGGTCATTTTGCCCCCATTTTTTTTTTTTCTTAATGTCTTCCCAACAGCAAAACGGGCCCAAATAAGGACAGTGCAGCTTTTTTTCGGGGATTTGAAATGCGATGGATGATTACAAATAAAATGGAGATTGGCAGTCAAATGCGCGATCCTTCAATCACAGTTTAACATGGCGGAGACATAATACAGGTTGAGTCTTTCAAAATAAAAGAAATCTCTCCCGAAACGAGACACACAAAAAAAAAAAAAAAAACGGAAAAAGAAATGAAACACCAGTCAATTGTCAATTCGCACCCTTGCGTGATTTTTCGCACACGTTGCCAAAAGGGCGGCGAAGGGGGGAGGGGGGTGTTGCGATTCGGCTTCCGTAGCAATGATAAGGAAAATAAGCATTTGATTTATTTCTATATGGCATGATCATATTTGAGTTTCCTCAATTGTTCCCCCCTGAAAAAAGTGGGCAAAAAAATAGAATAAATTAGACTTAAATTAACGGAAATGATTCAACCGACGATTTCTTCTTCAGTCCACGCGCAGCTTGTAAAATTAAAAAAGAAAAATATCATTCTTCAGGTGCGTGTTTGTACGGAAGAGCTTTAGGGCCAGCTTGAAATATAGAATTTTTTTTAGAGATGGGGTATTATTCTGAGGAAAAAAAAAGTCGTAAATTTGCAAGTTTCAAACTCGCAAATTTGCTCGATTATAAGTCACAATTTTGCTAGATTTAAAGTTGCACAATTGCTAGTTTTAAAGTCACAAATTTGCTCGATCTAAAGTCGCAAATTTGCTAGATTTAAAGTCACAAATTTGCTAGATTTAAAGTTGCAAATTTGCTAGATTAAAAGTTGCAAAATTGCTACATTTAAAGTCACAAATTTGCTATATTCAAACTTGCAAGTTTTAAACTGCAAATTTGCTCGATTTAAAGTCACAAATTTGCTAGATTTAAAGTCACAAATTTGCTAGCTTTAAAGTCACAAATTTGCAAGATTTAAAGTAGAAAATGTGCTACATTTAAAGTCACAAATTTGCTAGATTCAAACTCACAAATTTGCAAGTTTCAAACTCGCAAAATTGCTAGATTTAGTCACAAATTTGCGAGATTTTAAGTCAAAAATTTGCGAGTTTCAAATTCGCAAATTTGCAAGATTAAAACTCGCAAATTTGCTATATTTAAAGTCACAAATTTGTGACATGTGTGACTTTAAATCTAGCTAATTTGCGACTTTAAATCTAGCTAATTTGCGACTTTAAATCAAGCCAATTTGTGACTTTATATGTAGCAAATTTGCGAGTTTGAAACTCGCAAATTTTTGACTTAAAATCTCGCAAATTTGTGACTAAATCAAGCAAATTTGCAGTTTAAAACTCGCAAATTTGCTAGATTTAAAGTCACAAATTTGCGAAATTTGTGACTTTAAATCTAGTAAATTTGTGACTTTAAATCTAGCTAATTTGCGAGTTTAAATCTAGCAAATTTGCGAGTTTAAATCTTGCAAATTTGTGACTTTAAATGTAGCAAATTTTCGAATTTGAAACTCACAAATGTGCGACTTTTTCTCAGAATAATACCCCGTCTCGAAAAAAAATAAAATATATATTTCAACCTGGCACGAATGATCTTCTGTACGTTTGCTCTCACAGTGCGACGTCGATCGAGGTGGAGTTTCAACCACCCCGTTTGATATTTGTCCTCGACCGCCACTTTCTCTCTATCTCCACCTTCCTTCTCTCTCTCTCTCTCTCTCTCTCTCTCCTTGTGTGCGAATGTTAAGCAACAGAAGGACGAGAACATAAATAGATCTTCCATTTCCCTCCGGGGGGGGGGCTTAAAATACCCCCCTCTTCCCGGTTGAACTAAACGTGGTGTGAAATGCTTTCCGAACACTTTTTCAATCTCGCACGTAGACTAAAAAGGGAGCAGCAGGTGACGACGGAGGAGGCGGAAACGCCCCCCCCCTCAAAGAAGAAACGGGTTGGTGCTGGCCCCCGCCGTTCCCGCGCCGCCCACCGGTGCCCCCGCCCCCATCACTCCCCCCACTCTACCGGGCCCGCCCAAAATCAGCTGAGGAGGCGCGAGCATCGCGGCGCCGGGCGGCGCCATCGGGGAGAGCCCGCCGTAGGCCACGCCCACCGGCATCAAACCTGGAACCGGAGGCCCCGTGGCCCCCAGCAAGGGGTTGGGAGGCACGGGGCTGGCGCGAAGGCCGCTCAAGACCAGCGGCGGGGGATGAGGCGAGATGGAGGTCATGGGCGGGGCCACGCCGAAAGGGTTGGACGGGGTCGGCGAGACGCCGCGGCTGGAAATGGCCACGCCCGGGTTAGCGGCCATGTTGGATGCCGGGGAGGAGCCTGGAGGCGAAACAAGGGAGGGGGGAGGGGCGGACTGTGACAACGTTTTGCAGCATATAGAAAAAACACAGTGAAATTTGGACTCGGTTCAACTTTATTGATAGTTCAAAGGCAGAGAGAGTGTAGATTGCAGAGAAAAGACAAGCGAGGGAACCAGCTATGAATGAAGTTTCGAGTGTGTCTGCCTGCATTTGTTGCTGTTGCAATATCACAACTTCCAAGATGGACAACCCAGAGCTCCTTGAGACACTTTATGCAAAAAGCTCCCCATTCCATCAAGCACCATCACAAAGCTCAATAAAACAACTTTATTATACAGTACAGTTTATTTCTTTCATTACAATACCACAACACATTTATTATACATAAAATAAGGTCTATTTTATGTAGTTTTAAGGCTTATTTAGTAGAGAATTATGTTTTATGGCGACCTGGGAACGGATTATTCTCATTTTAATGGTTTCCTATGGGAAGTTAATGTTTGAAAGACACACTTCGTACGCCAAGGTATTTCATTTGTTTTTTTACTTGCCTTCAACTGCCGTTGTTATCAATTTTGCTCATATTCTACCTATCTAGCTATTTACTATCTATTAGCTATCTGGCTAGCTGGGTGGCTATGTCGCTAGCTATCTTGCGAGCAATCCATTAGCTATCTGGCTAAATATATTTCATTTTTAAGCGCCTTTCAAAACTCAAGGTCACTTTACAGTCACAGGATAAGTTTTTCTGCGGGTGAGCAGCGGCAGCCACACACGCCAGCGTTCACTCAACCCGGAAGTAACTCAAATAGATAGAAAGCTAGCTAGGAGGACATGCTATGCATAACTAGCGGCAATCGCGGGACCGCACGGGATTTAACACATGACCTTAGTCGATAATTTTTGAACTGACTGCACATTTATTATTATATAATATTATTATTATTATTATTATTTCTATTTCATATTAGCTATCTACCTAGCTATTTGAGTCAGGAAAGATATTAGCTATCTAACTAGCTATCTATTAGCTAGATAGCTAGCTAGCTTTCTATCTTTTTGTGTTATTCACTGGCTCGTGTGGCTGCCGCTGCTCACCCACAGAAAAACTTATCCTGTGACTGTAAAGTGACCTCGAGAGTTTCGAAAGGGGCTTATAAATGAAATGTATTATTATTATTTCAACGGATGTTGATGGGTAAAAAAAAATATATATATATATAAAACAAAACACGGAAATTGACATCATAAATAAAACCAAACATGTTTGACTCACCCGCATTGTGGAGGAAGGGGTTGTGCGCCGATGAGGAGGCGAGCGAAGGAGGCGGCGGCTGTTTGGGTTTAGGCTTGGACGACACCAACGAATCCAGATCCACCAGAGCCGCGTTGGGCCCGAGGAAAGACTCGGGGGTTTTGCGAACAGGGAGCGAGGAGCCCATGGAGGAAAGGTCAAAGGGTACGGGCGAACCCGTATTTTCGCAGCCCGCCGCGGAGGACCCTCGTCGTTCGGGTTCTCCTGAAGAAACAAAGTGGTCAGTCGATGGGCGGGCAACAACAAAAATGGAACCGCGCTTAAAGGGGGCTGTGAAATGTTGGACAAACGCAAACATGAGGGTGTTCTAACTTATTCGTGGCTCGTTCCCGGGTGTGAAACGCGGGTGCGAAGGTACCTGTGCCGTTGGTGTGTTTGGCGGGGTTGCTCCAGATGTCGGGTGTGATTGGGTCAGCGGCAGGGAGGGACGCGTCCTTCGCCCAGGGGTCTACCGGGCCCCCTGAGGAGGAAGTGCTGGGTGGCACCGAGGGGCCCCAAGGGTTGATACCGGGGGGTGTCGTGGCTACAGGAGGGCAAGGGTCAACACAACAACTTTTGTCAATCGGGGGGGGAAAAAAAATCATCTGGCAACTCGGTTCTGTTGAGCGCCAGAATTTATTCGGGAATTGAAAATATAGACATAGTAGAGCGCCATTCTCGATTTTGTTAGGGTTTTTCATGCTTGGGTGCCGATGAAGCGCTGGGCATGGCCTGTGGTAATTTTTTTTTTCCATAAGGGGGCAGCATTTCCCTTTTTTCCATGTTAGCGCTTTGTTCCACCTTCAGCTTTCAAAGCGCTATATAAACCAATATGTATGTATTGTATTTTGTACAGCCGCCCCAATTTAAAGCTCATATAACTCCAGACCCATATCATTTAGGAATTAACTCTTTTTTTCTGATGAAAGAAGAAAGTCTAAGGTTTCTAAGGCTGCATTGAATGGTGTTAAAGCGTCTTTGTGTTGTCATATTATTTGTTTGTTTTTTTTAACTTTATGTTACTTCTGGGTTGAGTGAACGCTGGCGCGTGTGGCTGCCGCTGCTCACCCACAGAAAAACACATCATGTGACTGTCAAGTGACCTTGAGAGTTTTGAAAGGCGCTTAAGAATGAAATTGATCATTATGATTATTTTTCTTATTATTATCATCTATTAGCTAGCTAGCTAACTTTCTATCTATTTGAGTTATTCCGGGTTGAGTGAACGCTGGCGCATGTGGCTGCCGCTGCTCACCCACAGAAAAACTGATCCAGTGACTGTAAAGTGACCTTGAGAGTTTTGAAAGGTGCGTATGAATTAAATGGATTATTATTATTATTATTATTTGCAACCAAGCGTGTTTTGGGGACCGACTTTGCATTTATTATTTATTATCTTCATTTTTGGAGAAGGTCGCGACCTCATAAAGGAGCCAAACCCTAAAGAGAAACCAATGGGCTCAACCCCCCACTTTTATTGTGAAAGTACACACAAGGAGAATGGAGGGACCAAGGCATGTTTTCCTCCAACTCAACCTGAAAGCATGCCGGGCACGAACAAAAAAAAATGGCGGCATGGGAACAACATGAGCGCGATATGGGGGGGGGGGCACATTCTTGTTGCCTACCTGAGCTTCCCCAAGGGTCCGCGTTGTTCGATCTGTTGGCGGTCTCCCCCCAGGGGTCCGGGGGAGGGGCTACAGTGGGCGGCGGCGGCCCTCCGGCCCAGGGGTCGGCAACAGTTGGGGTGGTGGGCGAGGCGACCCCCCAGGGGTCCGTGGCGGTCGCACCCCATGGTCCCGAAGGGGCGATGGGAAGGGAGGGCGGCGGGGAAGGGCCGGCGGAGCCCAAGGTGGGGGCGGCGGCGGCCGGAGGGGCCCCCCAGGGGTCCACGGCACCCAGCTCCATGAGGGCGCTCTGTGAGAAAACAACCATTGCAATTGTATTTGTCAAATGCAGCCTTTTATGTCAGTGGTGCTCAACGTGTTGCTCTTGGGCCGATACCGTTCCGCGGTTCATTCGGCGCTGGGTCACACAAAAATAATACATAACTTTTTATTATTTCCATTTTATTCTATTCAGAAACCGCCATGAGAAGAAAGGAGCGTCAGCGCACAGCGCCGATGCATATGTGGAATGGTCGCGGCTTGGAATTGAAGCGGATTTACGTGGCTAAAAAGATCTGTCGCGGCTTGGAATTGAAGCGGAGTTACATGGGAAAAGAGATCTGAGAGAATCTCTTTTCGTCAATGGATGCCACAGCTTCGTGTTTGCTTTCAACATTTAGCTTGAAATAAACGTGCACATTTCACCATGACGTCCCTGATCCACTGATGAGAAGGAGGCTTTGATCCTCTGCTCTTTCATTTAGAACTGCTTCATACATCAGAGGATGCAGAAAGTGCTGAAGATGGAATGACTGTCTGTGTCTTTTGTGTTGGGTCACATTATTTGTTTTTTTTGGGGTTCTTTTGACTTCAAAATGGCGCCGCGAGAATGGCTGCCTTTACAGCAGCTCCAGTATTTTGTTTTTATACTTCTTCCTTTCCTCACTTTGCTGCTGAGAAATGTAAATCTCTCCACTGCAAGACGAATATAGGCTAATCCAAGAGGTATTTTATTTTGAAAAACGCCTGTCTTCTGTTATAATAAGCCTACAGGATAGTGTCAAAGTTAAGGCCCGCGGGCCAAATCTGGCCCACCATATCATTTTATTCGGTCCGAGAAAGCAAATCAAAAGATTTTTTTTAGCCAAATGAGTGTGATGCACCTCTTCTGGTTTGGCTTTCTCCCTTTTGCTCTCCTCGATGGCCATCTGCAGTCGCAAATCGTCGCCTCGGCGCAGTCGTTCCTCCTGCCAATCACATTTTGTGTACACACACACACACTGAAATGAGCACAATCTTAGGTAGACAATTGACAAATTACTCTCAACAAGTTGGAAGTTGACCCAACCCGATTGACCCAATCGATTGCCAGTCCGGGGTAATCAGTAAGTGGGGTGGGGTCTCCCTGTAGGAGGAAACCAACAATAGAAGCGAACAAACAAAGGAGAGAGAGGCATGTACCATAATCCAAATCATTGAGTGACATTTGATCTCGGGACTGAAAAAGAAACATTTTGCCGCATACCTTGTGGATTCCAATTCAAGCCCAAAGTTCAGAGAGTGAGAAAAGGATCAATATTTCAGGAGTACATTTTTGGGTTAGACCAGATATTTGGCATGCAAAAATCGCAGCCATTGAGATTGATTTGACTGAAATCATGAAATGATTTAGTTATTAACTCATTCACTGCCAGGCAATGTGCAAAAATGTGTCCACTCCAGTGCCAGCGTTTTTGTCATTGTCACTTGAATTCCAGGACCCACAGAATTATCGAGTTTTAGGACGACATCAACATTCAATGCAGCGTTAGAAAACTTTGACTCACTTCTTTTATCGGAAAAAAAAGAGTTAATTCTTAAGAAATGTGGGTCTGGAGTTATCTGAGCTTGATAAGGGGGCAGATGTCCAAAATGCAATGCAATACATGCATATTGGTTTATATAACAACAGATGAAGAAAAGTGCTGACATGGAAAAAAAGGGAACTGCTGCCCCTTTGTGGAACTGAAAAAAATGGACAGAAGTCTTACCAGCACTTTATCGGCACCCAAGCATTAAAAAAAAAAAACAAAACCCCAAAAAATTCGGGAATGGCGCTCCACATCATATTTTAAATTCCTGAATACATTCGGGGATGGCAGTGAATGAGTTAAAAATGGAGACCATTTTCCTCCTTGGTGCGGTTTGTTTGGTCAGGCGTTCATGTAACGTCACGAACTTTGGTCGGGATTCAAACGAAGAGTCTCAAAGGTGCTTTGGAAATCGGCAAATGAACGATCGACGTCTTTGAAGGCATAATGATTGACACTTGGTCAACACCTATGAACAAAGAAGTCTTTGGGGGTGGGGTTTCCAGTACCAGATGATTGATTGACAGCGGCGGTGACGGGAATGTTAAATTAGTTCAGGAACATTTACTTCGCTTTGCAAAAAAGGATGATTGCAAATTTTTATAAGCAAACTTATAAAAACACCTCAAAAGAGTTTGAAGGTCATCTGAAAATGACAACCGAGCAAAATTTGTCATCTTGATTGGACAACGGCGTCAATTTTCAGCGGACAGAAAGACAAAGAGAGTCGACGGCCTGCCAAATGCCCCCGCCCGCCCCTGACCTCTTGAAGCATCTCTCTGCTGAGTGTGATTGCATAGCGGATCTCCGCGTCCTCCAGGGGGTCCTTGCTAGTCTGGGAGGGGAGGCGGGGGGGTCACATGGTGAGTACCAAGCTAGGCGGAGGCTACGCTTGGCGGCATAGATCGAGCGCAAATGCTAATTCAACTTAAAAGGACAACCGACACCATTTTTTTGTTTCCGAACCGACATCAGATAGCACACAAATCAAGGCCCGCGGGCCAAATCCGGCTTCATTTTTTTCGGCCCGCGAAAGCAAATCTAAATTCCATGATGATTGCTAAAATCTGAACCAAAATTTCATATTTTTGGATGTCAACCGCAATAAAAGTCATTATTCTTGACTTCAGATTTGAAAACGAGTTATTCATTATTTTCTGTGTGCTCTATATGTAATATTTAAAGGGATTTAAACATTCTAATGGGTTCCCCAAATTCATAACGGCCCTCGAGAGGAAACCATAACTACAAATGGCCCGCGGAAGAAAAGACTTTGACACCCCTGTTTTATAGCATCTAAAATTGCTCAAATGCAAAAACAATAAAAATGAGTTCAAGTTGCCCAAAACTGCTACAAAATGAGCTTGGAACTGGGCAGATTCATAAAAGTCCCGCCCCCTTGTTTGTGACATCACGTCAGGATACTCCCTTCACAAACTGCCTTGCTCCAGAATCAAAACAATGGCGAGAGTTCAGATTCGGAGAAGATGCTTTCTTGTTACTCATCCTCAAATACAGTAAAGTCTCGTTATATCGATATCGGATATATCGATAGTATATCGATACTATTCTATGCACGGATAGAAAATTACATGCAAACTCGGATATATCGATAGTCCCGGTTATATCGAATTTTTTCGGACTCCCTTGAATAAATGACTTTACTGTGTTCAATGCGATTCAAGAAGTCCTTCCGTATCAATTTGAGCCGTCTGGACTCCAATGTAGCGTCCAGAAAATACACAAGATGGCGCATAAGCGCCGTTGGAAATGGGCTGATTTGTCCACTGGGAATTTGTGTCAACTTACACCTTCTTTATGCGTGTTACCGCAATTGGCTGCGACACACAACGATTCACCATCGCGTTATTTATGTCGTTTTCCTTCTAATTCCGCCATCAACGCGGTCTCGTTTGTCCTTTAAATTGGGTTTTACCCCTTAGCGAGGGGGGGGGGGGGGGGGTTACGTTACCTGCTCAGCTTCTTCTTTACTCATGGCCAAAGCCAACTGAAGCTGCAGGTCCTCCTCGCCGGAGCTCTGCGGCCACGCCTGCTCGGGGTCGGCGCCCCCGGAGTGGGACCCCAGCGACAGGCTGCCCCCCAGGTTGGGCGCCGACGGCGCCGAAGAAGCTGGAATGAGACGTCAGTGAACGTTATGAAGGAGAGTTGGTGGAATTTGGGGGTGGAGGCCTCACCACTGGAAGTCTGCGCCATCTTCTCTTTGGTTTTGAGGGCGTGGATCCTCTCCTCTCGTAGTCGCTCTTCGTCTTTCAGGAGGATGACCAGCTGCTTGGCTTTCTCGCGCACGTTTACGCCCTGGAAAATTCAGGATGAAAAACACCAAGCCCCGCCCATCAGACCCATGATGTCTCGCTTAGATCATTTGCGCCACTGATGACACGGCGTGACCGGATGTCAACTTATCGCTGGTTGCTTATTTTACAGGCGCCTTCATGAGTTCAAAGTGTCTCGTTATGACATTACCGTATTTTCCGGTGTATAAGGCACACTATTTTCAAACTTTCCATTTACAGACACTCCCTACTTACGAACATTCGAGTTATGAACAATGGTACATATGAACATTTTTGTCCTAACATATGTAGTATTCGCTCCAGTTGTACAAGTACATATCTTGATAGAGCATATATTTTATTACATTTTATTTTTCACTACAGACCAATCCAGGTTACTTAAACATACTTATATAAGCCTTAAACATACATTACATGTCAAATATAGCACTGAAGCAACTTACGAACGAATTCACCTTATGAACAACCTTTCGGAACGTATCGCGTTCGAAAATTGGCGAGCATCTGTATTAGTCGCATCGAAGTATAAGGGGCACCCCCAATGAATGGTGTATTTTCAAACTCCATTTACAGACACTCCCCTACTTACGGATATTCGAGTTACAAACAATGGTACTTATGAACATTTTTGTCATAACATATGTAGTATTCTCTCCAGTTGTACATGTGCATAGCTTTATAGAGCATATATTTTATTAAATGTTTATTTTTCTGTACAAACCAATAGGTAGTGTTTTCAGGGTTTTGGGCATTTAAAAATATATTTTAAGAAGATCTGCACATGCACCAAGTCCTTGGGTATTACTAATAAATCTAGCTAGTTGGCTATCTAGCTATCTAGCCATCTATTTGAGTTACTTCCGGGTTGAGTGAACGCTGGCGCGTGTGGCTGCCGCTGCTCACTCACAGAAAAACTTATCCTGTGACTGTGAAGTGACCTTGAGAGTTTTGAAAGGTGCTTAGAAATGAAATGTATGATTATGATGATTACTATGATTATTATGACTATTACTTGCAACCAAGAGCGTTTTGGAGACAGACTTTGCATTTCGCTATCCGTGGACATACCTGGTCTTTGCCATCCCGGTCGATGTACTGGAAATCCTTGAGGGTCTGGACTGCGTATATGTTCTCTCGGCATTGCTGGGCAACCCGCTCGGAACCCGTCTTGATCAGATATTCCATAAGGGTCATGGCCTGGCAGACCAAAACACAAAAAAATCAGTCAATAAAATAAATATACACTCCGATTAAAATGAAATTGATTAATTTCTGTGAGTTAATTTTTATTGCTTTACTTTTGAGACTTTTGTGTGATATAAATCAAGCTGTACCTCAATAGTGAGGTTTTTTTTATGCCACTAACATCTGAGACAGCAAAATGACAACTTAGCAAAATGAGACAGCAAAATGACTACTTAGGGTCCTATTTGGACCTAGTTAGGGTCCTATTTTAGGGTCCGAGTTAGGGTCCTAGTTTAGGGTCCTACTTGGGGTCCTACGTGGGGTCCTACGTGGGGTCTTAGTTAGGGTCCTATTTGGACCTAGTTAGGGTCCGAGTTAGGGTCCTAGTTTCGGGTCCTATTTGGGGTCCTACTTGGGGTCCTACGTGGGGTCCTACGTGGGGTCTTCTTAGGGTCCTATTTGGACCTAGTTAGGGTCCTATTTTAGGGTCCGAGTTAGGGTCCTAGTTTAGGGTTAGGGTCCTACGTGGGGTCCTGGGGTCCTACGTGGGGTCTTAGTTAGGGTCCTACTTGGACCTAGTTAGGGTCCTATTTAGGGTTCTATTTAGCTAGGGTCCTATTTCGGGTCTTCCCATTTAGCTAGGGTCGAGCTCCTATTTAGCCAAACTACAGCGACCGCACAGGAAACAGGAAGTTATTTTAGATGTCATGTCATAACGATAAGCGCAGCAAAGCGGTTGATTGATAAACAAGACGGGAGGACGCAAGTCATTCCCACACACCTTGTAGACGTGCCTCCAGTTCTTGCCGTGGTCATTGAGCCGCTTCCACACCATGCTCATGATTTCCGAGAAGGCCACCACGTTGTACGTCAGATCGGCTATCTCTGACATCAGAGAGCTGCTGGGGCCCCACGGGTCATTAGACGTGGCTTCTCGGACCTACACCGGACGGGAGATTCAATGAGGCCAAAGTCGGGTCAGGTGGCGTTGTACGCTGTTGCGTCAATGCAAAGCGTCATGAAAATGAGTGGGCGAAGGCAAATTAATCAAGGCCTAACGTGATGAGGAGAGCTTGTGCAGTGTACAATGAGAGGAAAAACGGCTTCAAACAAATATTAGATTATATTGGAGGGGGTGGCGGAAATTGTCTACACGCAATGGGGGGCGTGGGTGCTCAGGGGAAAAAAAGAAACAAATACAGTGATACCTTGGCTTACGAAATTAATTGGTTCCCAGAAAGTGTGTGTAAGGCGAAAAGTGTGTATTCCAAACATTCATTTCCCATAGGAAACCATTAAAATGAGAATAATCCGTTCCCAGGTACCCATTCTACTTCTGTGTAATCTCTCAGTCGTATAGGAGTGGTCCATCGATGAGAAGGTTTCTTCAGCCGTCATCTGTACTTCTTTGACAGGTGTCGGACGTTTTGCTTCTTATCCAAGAAACTTCGTCAGCAAACTAAATTCTTACTGGTAGTTTAGGCCCTATATATATGCCGACTGTCCGACTGACGTGGCGGTGCCAGACTCTGCTATGATAGGACGCTGCTCTCAGGTTGGTGAGATGTTCGCTGACGACGCCTCTTCGATAAGAAGCGAAACGTCCGACACCTTCAAAGAAGTACATATGACGGCTGAAGAAACCTTCTCATCGATAATTTTCTACTAAATAAGCCTTAAAACTACACAAAATATACCTTATTTTATGTATAATAAATGTGCTATTGTATTGTAATTAAACAAATAAACAACGGTATAATAGTCATTTTAGTTACCATTGTGATGGTCGATGGCTTGATGGAATGGATAGCTTTTTGCATAAAGTGCCTCGAGCAGTTCTGGGTTGTACATCTTGGAAGTTGAGTGAATTTGCAACAGCAACAAATGCAGGCAGACACACTAGAAACTTCATTAATACGTAGCTGGTTCCCTTGCTTATAGGTTCTCTTCAAATTGTACAGATGGCTTGTGCGGGTTATTTGTGGAGCCTGATTGATGGGATATTTTAACCTTGCAGTCTACATTCTGCCTTTGAACTATCAATATTGTTGAAACAAGTCCTAATTTCACTATGTCTTCTATCCATGTTCTCACCTTTTCACTTTTGTTTTTTCTTTGTAGTGCTATCAAGCTCTGTCGTCTCCCTTTCCTGTTTCATGTGCTCACATCGTGCTTGTTTCTCTGACACCTCCTCCTTCTCACTGCTGCGTGTGTCTGTAATTCTCCCTCCCTCTTCTACCATGGATCTTGACCAATCACGTGCGGCTTTAACCAAAGACTGGGGGCGGGAAATAGAGGACAAAAAAAAGTCAGCTGCCATTTCCAGCTCCTTGTTAGGAGCCGGCTCTCTTCGTTCACTTCAGAGATCCAGCTCCAAGAACCGGCTCGTTCGCTAACGACACATCACTCATTGTGGAGCTCCGTGTGTTTCCCGAAAAATAGTTTGTATGCCAAGATTATATTCTCACAAATTTAACGTTCGTCAGGGGAAAAGTTCGTTAGCTAAAGCGTTCGTAAGATGAGGTATCACTGTAAATTAAAAGGTCAAAATGGTTGACATTGAGCCAGACGATCCAACCTTGATTTCAGCCTCTGAATAGTTGTGGACAATGTTCTTCACTTGTCGCCGTAGCGATGAGGTCGACATGGCAACCGTCGGACCGGCGAGCTGCGCTGGAATCTGAGGAGTGGTTGTTAAAAAAAAAAAAAATGTCTTCACAAGTATTCAACTCAACCATAAGAAATGTAAAGTTTAAAGTTCATCAGGACAGGGGGTATGGGTGATGTAAGATTATTATCAGTATATTATTATTAATAATAATAAGAATAGATTTCATTTGTAAGCACCTTTCAAAATTCTCAAGGTCCCTTTAGTCACTGGATCAGTTTTTCTGTGGGTGAGCAGCGACAGCCAAATGCGCCATCGTTCACTCAACCCGGAATAACTCAAATAAATAAAAAAACTAGCTAGCTAGCTAATAAATAGCCAACAGATAGCCAGCCAGCTAGCTAATAGATAGCCATCCAGCTAGCTAGCTAATAGATAGCTAATATTAGTATATTAGTTATTATATTATTATTGTTATTGTGATGACGATTATTATTATGGTTATTATGATTACAACCTGGCTAGCTATCTAGCTAGCTACCTAGCTAGCTACCTATGTATTAGCAATCTGGCTGGCTCACTGGCTATCTATTAGTTATACGTCTACGTAGCTAGCTGTCCATCTATTAGCTATCTATTGGCTAGCTAGCTTTCTATATATTTGAGTTACTTCCGGGTTGAGTGAACGCTGGCGCGTGTGACTGCCGTTGCTCACCCACAGAAAAAAACTTATCCTGTGACTGAAAAGTGACCTTGAGAGTTTTGAAAGGCGCTTGGAAATAAAATGTATTATAAGATCGTTAGCTAGCGTTAGCATACGTAACTTGTGTTGACAGGAGACGAAAATAAGTGGCAACAAAACTTTGGTAAAAAAAAAAAAACAGACCAAGGAAAAATGTCTAGCGGTGTAAGTTAGCATTCTGCACACCTGTTACACAAGAATAACGCAGAATCAGTGGGTGGGGGCTTTTCTTGGTACTAGCGCTAGCCTTCCGAGGGGTGGGCGCGCCACTCATTCACAGCGAGCGCTGTCTTTTTTCTTCCCGTGGCAACATTGGCACGCCAGATGAAGACTGCACAAAGACAAGACGGACAAAAACACATAAATGACATTGTTAGCACAGATACACACGAACAAACGCACACTAGCTGAAAAGCGGATTCCAAAGCGCCCGTGATAAAATGAGGACAAAGCGAGATATTCACTTGAGGGGGGAAAAAATAAGTCAGATGACTGGAAATTAACAAATAGCTCATGGGCAGAGAGAACGGATTTGATTTGCTTGGGTTCCCAGACAGATTTACAGATTGAAAATTGACCATCTAAAATGTCGGAACGGGCGTCTAAAATGTGCAAAACGGCAGCACGGAAAGCGGCGTTCGTAAAATAAAGTGTCATTTGAAATTAGTTTGAAAAAAAAATACGAAAAGTCTTGAATGACTGAGTACAGTGATACCTCAGCTTACGAACGATTTAGCTCACGAACGTTTCGCCTTTACGAACATTAAATTTGCAAAAATATAATCTTGGCATACGAACTACTTTTCGGGAAACACACGGAGCGCCACAATGGCCGGTGGACTAGTTTTCGGCGGACGAACACCAAACCGCACGGTCGAACAGCGCCACGGTGGCTGGCGGACTAGTTTTCCACACCCACTTTCTTTGAGTGCAGATGTGGTTTGTTACCGTGTGGAGTACTTTTGCTATTATGGGACCGAAAAAAAAAACCCACCACAGGCTAGTGTTAACCCGAAGAAGACACAAAATAAATTACGTTTGAGCAGGAGAAGATCATCGAAAAACACGAACGAGGTGTGCGTTTGTGTGACTAACGTCCAAGTACCAGTACGCTATGTCGACCATTGCTACATGTGGCTAAGGGTGTTTCTGTGTTGTCTAAGCAACGGTCTCAGGAAATAGAAGACGTTGAAAAAGTTCTGTTGATTAAGATTAACAAAAAGCAGCCAGCAGGGGATCGTGTGAGTGAGGGTATTACCACCGAGAAAGCACGACAAATTTACTCGGATATCATCAAGAGGCAACTACATCAACCATCACAAAGGTCAATAAAACGATTTTATTATATAGTAGTTTATTTCTTGAATTACAATCCAATAGCACATTTAATATACATAAAATAAGGTATATTTTTTGTAGTTTTAAGGCTTATTCAGTAGAAAATTATGTTTTATGGGGACCTGGGAACGGATTATTCTGATTTTAATGGTTTCTTAAGGGAAATAAATGTTCGGCAGATGAACTTTTCGCCTTACACACACAAATTCACCCTTTTCCAGGTCCTTATTTCAAATAATAAAACTACATTAAAAAATCGGAATATATGTACATCCAGCATGGCGAAATTCTTATACATCGATGTACTTTTTCAGTCATATCGCCCAGCCCAAGGTCAACAGGTCGCATACCATAACCAGGAATCTGTGTCACTTCGCCGCCGCCGAGTCTCAAAGTTCAGACAAGCCAATGGATAAGGGAGTGTACTGGAAATGCTTTTTTTTTATGGAATATGCTCATCAGATCTGTTGATTTAAAGGACAACCCACGCCTCCAGACAATTTGTGTCCATAATTTGTAAAATCACTTCAAATAACTTTTACTGAGCGTATTTGACAAAGATTCCACCGCATATAGCTATATTTGACCTTTTAAGACTTGCGCTGAATATTCAGGCAGTCTTGTTTTCGAGTTGATGACGATGCCTGACCTGACGTCACGTCTGGAACGCCCCTGACAGAGAAAGCGACACACAATGCATTTTGGGTACTTTGTTTGGTCTGAAAACATATAAATAATGTGATGGTGAATAATTGCGTGTTGCACCAAGACTACTATTTTATACTAGTTGACACAAATTCCCAGCAGACAAATCAGCCCATTTCCTTACGGCTCGAATTGATACAGGAGGACTTCTTTAATCGAATGCAAACATTTATGCTTTCCTCTTCAGAACTATTTGAATCATATTCATAACTGGATGAGTAGCAAAAAAGCATCTTCTCCGAATCTGAAGCCATTGTTTTGATTCTCGCACACTAAGTCATTTTTATTGGTGTTTTGCATTTGACGAAAAATATCAGCCTGCGTGTTTTGGGCATTTTAGATGCTATAAAACGTTTTTCTGATGTCAGTTAAGAAACAAAAAAAATGGGTCGGTTGTCCTTTAAATGCACTTTAATATGGTATTAGAAAATGTGTGATGAATTGTTATTGAAAATTTTTGTCACGTCCCTACCACGACGGCCAGAATATAAATTATTTGTGGTTATTGTAAATTACAGGTAAAAAATAAAACGTTTTGATGAACAAGCATTAAACTGACACGAAAATACCGTTTTTCAAGTCCGCCTGACACGCCTACCAACCGGGCACTTACCGTGCTAACTTAGTCTGACGAAACCGGTCGACTATTTTAACCATACATTATTATAATAGATTTGTTTTACTAACTAATAACACCAATTATTAAGCAGTGGAATGAACGTTTTATAAACAAGGGGGAAAAAACAAACAAAAACAAAATACTGACTTCATCTGTCATTTGCTAGTGCTAACTAATGCTAACCACTGTCCCGTACGTTACCGGAGCTAAAAAAAGCACTTTGCCCCAAAGCAGCCACTTGAGTCTGGCTAAAGTTGAAATGAGCTACACGACGCCTACAAACAACGACAAATATTCCAGTAAGCGGTTCGGTGATCGTCGCGAACAAACGAACCGGAGCGGACGTCAAAACAAATGTTTACGTTGCCTACCGGTGAGTGGTCAAAAAGGTATAAATTGCAGCAGGCGGCTAGGGGAGATTAGCTAGCAAGCTAGCCGATGCTAGTTGGCCAGTCCGACTGCCAAACGGCGCGAGCAAGCCCGGCATGAGGAGCGGGGTCGAGTGTGACGCGGTCACATGAAAAAACAAAACGTGGGCCACATTGGTGACGAGTCGCCTCGAGAAAAAGATCCGATACGGAGCTTGTGGCGGGGACTGACTCTGGTCTACCCGAAACGGAGGGGCGAGGAGGAGATGGCCGAGTTTCCGCTTCCGCTTGCGACTACGGCCAGACCGCAACCCGTCCCCTCTACCCACCCACTCAACCTTTGTTTTCCTAGCGCGCGCCCGGGACCAAGTTGGCAAATCCTGTCCGTTATCGCTTTGCATCGTTAACAACAACGTCGATAAAGTAGTCAAACGACAATTTAACAATTTACATTCCGGTTCTGGACTCGTGATGGGAATTCCGTCTTTTTTTCAGAGAGCCGGTTCTATTGGCTCGGCTCACTAAAAAGATCCGGCTCTTATGGCTCCCAAATGAAAATGCCCAATTCGCAGCTAATTTTTTTTGTGCAGATTTTGGACACTTTAAATCATTTTTATTGGTGTTTATCTATTTGAAAAAAAATATCCTACTGCGTGTTTTGGGTATTTTAGATGCTATAAAACGTTTTTCTGATGTCAGTTAGGAAACAAAAAAGTGATGTTGGTTGTCCTTTCAAGCTATCCATAACCTTGCCCCCATACCTATCTGACCGTCTTCAAATTTCTATTCCCTCTCGTTCCCTCAGATCCTCTTCCTCCCTCCACCTCTGTGTGCCCCCTCAGCACGATGGGGGACAGAGCTTTCAGCTGCTCCGCCCCCAAACTCTGGAACTCACTTCCTCCCAACAATTGTAACATTGATTCTCTCCTCTTTATCACCGACCTTCTTCCATAACTTCCTCATAATCATAGGAATTATTATTATCTGAATGTTGTTGCTATACGAACATTTTTGAACATCTTTTCTGTTTCCTTTTGCATCATTTTGTTTTTCTTGGACTTCCTGACATGTCATATCCTGCCCGCCTTTATACGACGTCACATCCTGTCCGTCTTTATAAAAGCTCTCCCAACACGCTCCATCTCTCTCTCTCTGGCCCTCCTCAACCGGCCTCACAATGTCCCTGCTGTCTACAAGATCAGCTGGAGGTCTATCTATTTGCTATCTATTAGCTAGCTACCTGGCTGGCTATTTATTTGCTATGTATTAGCTAGCTACCTGGCTGGCTATCTATTTGCTATCTATTAGCACATGTAGCTGTGTAGCTGGGTAATTATTAGCTATATGGCTATCTAGCTAGTTAGCTATCTGTCTAGCTGGCTATCTATTGGATTGGATTTGCTTTTATTAGTCTCCCAGAGGAGAAATTTACATTTCACAGCAGCAAAGTGATGAAAGGAATGAAAGTATTGGCTATCTGTCTGGCTAGCTAGCTATGTAGCTGACTATTTATTAGATATATGGCTATCTAGCTACTTTGCTAGATGTCTAGCTGGCTATCTATTAGCTAGCTGGCTAGCTTTCTATCTATTTGAGTTACTTCCAGGTTGAGTGAATGCTGGCGCATGTGGCTGCCGCTCCTCACCCGCAGAAAAAAACGATCCTGTGACTGTAAAGTGACCTTGAGAGTTTTGAAAGGCGCTTAGAAATGAAATGTATTATTATTATTTTGTTCAACACCTTGGTTTCTTCTGATTTTACTGCCATCTTCTAACACAGTGAAGAGCCATGAAGAGAGGGAACGATCATTTTCAACCCAACAAATGTCTCATTCTGGTCCGAGCGCACGCCGGTGATCTCACAAGCTGCCCGACCGCGCAAACATTTCCAAATTTGCATTCAAGTAAGCCTTCGTTGGCTGCTTTTTTTAAAACTTGGCAGTCTAACCTTGATGGAGGACGTGTACCACACCATGTTATTGTTGATGCCGCGTCTCGGTGCCAATCACACGTAGGCATGTCGTACCGTTCGCCAGCCACATCGCGGCATCGTTCGCTCGCAATCATTTTGGGGATCCATAAATACAACACACTACCGGTAAGCCCCCATAGATCAGAACAAAACAAGGAACAGCTGTCCCCGCAGACAGGCATGTTCCTACGTTCCCTCTTTTATCACGTTATGCGACAGGTTCCCCAGCGAGGAATGGTGACATGAGAAAACACAGCAGTCCCGTGTGAAAAGATAGTAAGGCACGGTGACATTGCTTTGGAAATATTAATCTCTTGGAGATAAAGCTTGAAAAAAAAATGCAGTCGATTATCACTGTCACAAAAGGCCATTGTGACAGCTGGCGCGGCGGGTGATTATGTCACATGGACAAACTTTTCATACATTATATCCAATCAATATGGGTATTATCAAATCAACTTGGGGGGAATAAAAGAAACTTAAAAAAATATATATACAGTGATACCTCAGCTTATGAACTTAATTGGTTCCCAGAAAGTGTGTGTAAGGAGAAAAGTGTCTCTTCCAAACATTCATTTCCCATAAGAAAACATTAAAATGAGAATAATCCGTTCCCAGGTCCCCATAAAACATAGTTTTCAACTAAATAAGCCTTAAAACTACACAAAATACACCTTACTTCATGTATAATAAATGTGATATTGTATTGTAATGAAAGAAATTAACTTTACTATATAATAAAGTTGTTTTATTGACCTTTGTGATGGTCGTTGATGGCTTGATGGAATGGATAGCTTTTTGCATAAAGTGTCTCAAGGAACTCTGGGTTGTACATCTTGGAAGTTGTGATATTGCAACAGCAACAGATGCCGGCAGATACACTAGAAACTTCATTAATATTGCAAATTGGCGTTTTCATGTTTATTATGTTTGTTAAAGTAATTAGGAATAAGTGCCTTGCATGCTGGGTCCGAGAGGATAACTAGATAACTAGCTAGTTAGGGTTAAATCTAAGTGGAATTTATGCAAATTGCGAGAAGAACCGTGCTATTTCCAAATACAGTAAAGTCTCGTTATATCGATATCGGATATATCGATAGTCCCGGTTATATCAATACTATTTCTATCCACGCACGGAGAAAATTACATGCAATCAGGGTCGGATATATCGATAGTCCCGGTTATATTGATATTTTTTCCGACTCCCTTGAATATCGATATAACGAGACTTTACTGTATTTTCTCGCACTATGTTCGATTGGCGTCCATCTTGTGGCCATTTATTTGGATGATGGAGTGGATGGAGGTTGCCACAGCAGGGGCCAAGGACCCCCTGCGGGGTGACTACAAACTTTCTAGCAGACCGGAATGTGTGAGAGGCGTAAACCACAGCAGGGGGGGGGGGGGGGGTGGGTGATCATAGTAACCCGATCGCGGCTCGGCTGTTGTGATAGCAGCCCGTGTTTGTGTTACATAACGCTGGCGGGAGCAATAATAGCCGGCTAGCATGTACTACCAAGGGGGAAATCGAAAGGCGTCAACAGAAAGAAGAGTAGGGCGTTGAGGCGAAGAGAGACACAGAAGAGGATTTTTGACCTGCAGATGGTGCAAAGTAGGAAGAACAGCTGGCACAGACATGCTAGTTCTGTATTTTTTTTAATTTCTGTAGGGCTCCATTTCAACTTGGCTGACATCCCATAATACGCTCCAGAGGAAAGAGATGGTTGGATGGGTGTAATATTTGATATAGCCATCGATCATGAACACCAAATCTATTTGCTATCTATCTATTAGCTACATAGCTATCTCGCTGGCTGGCTAGCTATCTAGCTGGGTAGCTGTTAGCTATCTATTGGCTAGCTAGCTAGCTTTCTATCTATTTGAGTTACTTCCGGGTTGAGTGAACGCTGGCGCCTGTGGCTGCCGCTGCTCACCCAGAAAAAACTTCTCCTGTGACTGTAAAGTGACCTTGAGAGTTTTGAAAGGCGCTTATTAAAGAAATGTATTATTATTATTATTATTATTATTATTAATGGAATCCATTACCGTAATTAAGGGCCCTTGATCAAAATGGAGTCAATTCTAGATAGTGGCAGGAAGTCAGCAAGTACAAAGACTCGGTGACTTTTGTAATTTTTCAAGTATCTGTCCTCGACTTGAGCATTTTTTTCTGGAGATCACATTGTTGCAAAAGTGTGCACACCCTCATTATTTGGGTGCAGTTGTATTCTGGAACTGTATTTGGAACTGTATAGTGCCACTTAGCAGTTTTTTTTACGACGATACTAGTGCAGCGTGTTCTACCGGAAACAAATTCCTTGTGTGTTCTACATACTTGGCAATAAAGATGATTCTGATTCTGATTCTGATTCAGAATGATCCGATCATGGTCATCGGTGCATTCAAAGTGCTTTGGATGATCTGAGAATCCATTTCAGATCTTCTAGTATGCACTCTGTGACATTTTTCTGGTGGGTTTGAACAGGATCCTGAAGGTTTTGAGCTGAAGTAAGATCAAGACCAGTCAGCAACACGTTTACTGCACAGGTGTGCCTCAGGTGGTCCACAATCAAAGCCATTTCACTTTCCAGAAAGTCAGTTCGTAGCACCTTGTTTACGTTTTGTTGCGGGTTTGACTGGGTCCGAGTTGGGGTTCCGAGAAACGACAACACATCTCCTCCTTCGATTTTACATGACACGGTCTAGTACTCAAAATGACTTGATGTACATCAATGGTCAGTTAGGATAGAATCTCAGATGATTGACGTGGTTTTCTGAAGGCTTTAAACAGTCAAATACATGAAGGTGGGCGGATATATTGAGTGCGCGTCACTCCTTTATTACCGCCGGTGCATTGATAGACATGGAATGAAGAGTAACCAAAGACGGGAGTGATCTGGGACGATAAATCCAGCAGAGCCTCGCTTAACTGTACCCTGTAATCCCAGTTGGACCGCTTGGATTAAGCGTACAGGCTTGTTGGCCGATTGCGATCGTTCCCGCATACCCCGTTGATTAAATCAGGAATCTGACGCGACGGATGGAAATCACAGATTCGGACTCTAAGTGAGGACTGGGGTAGAGGGGGGGGCATGGAAAGAGTCTGGTGGACGGTGAAGGTGAGTGACAGATTGGAAACTGGGGGTCATCAACTGTGGAGACGTGGAGGGGGTGCTGATGGGGGGGGGGCTTACTAGGGGTGAAAAGGAGGTTTGAAATACCTCCCAACCCATTCAGGAGCACTTGCCAGAAGCCCAGCAGGCGAGGCACAGACAGACTTAGCCGCAGAGAGAGGGGGGGGGCGTTGTGTATAGCGTACATCCCCGGGGGAGAGGCGGTCATTGTCTACTTTGCCGGTCCGCCGATCAGCTGCAGGTCCAGTAGTCGACTCAACCGGCACCAAACGAGCATCTCCAGTCCTAGTGCAGTTTCTGCAGCCCAACGCGAGAAGGTGTGGACGACCACAGGTTGACGGGAGGGGGGGGGCGCCATCACGCACCTCGTACAAGAGATGACAGTGAGTACTTTGACCAAGATGAATCCATTTTGTTTTGAATCAGCCGAAACGATGCAAAGTCGCCAATCGAGACCCCGTTCGCCTAAGACGAAAGCTCTACGTTTAGAACGTTGGCCCATCCGTAGCTCGTGAGTCGTGCAAGTGTTGATATTGAATATTAATTTCATTTCGTCAACATGCTCTTCACGAGCTAAAAATTTTAAATTGTTGTGACCGTGCGAAAACATCCTGATCGACAGTACGACACAAATTCCAATCGATAGGGTAGTTTGTCAAAAGTGAACTTCACGACCTCATGGCAATTCTACTTTTCAATGACTAAATTTTGCTAATTGATAGTGAAAACCTGATGATTAAGAAAATTAAGAAATAACTAACACTGAAACTTTGCGCACATTATCTCGATTTTAGCCTTGACAAAAAATTAATAATAATAAGCACCTTTCAAATCTCTCAAGGTCACTTTAGTCACAGGATACGCTTTCCTGCGGGTGAGCAGCGGCAGCCACACGCGCCAGCGTTCACTCAACCCGGAAGTAACTCAAATAGATAGAAAGTTAGCTAGATAGTCAATAGATAGCTAATACAGTAAAGTCTCGTTATATCGATATCGGATATATCGATAGTCCCGGTTATATCGATACTATTTCTATGCACGCACAGAGAAAATTACATGCAAACAGGGTCGGATATATCGATAGTCCCGGTTATATCGATATTTTTTCGGACTCCCTTGAATATCGATATAACGAGACTTTACTGTAGTTAGCTAGCTAGATAGGTAGCCAGCCAGCTAGATAGCCACATAACTAATAGATAGCTAGCTAGATAGCCGGCCAGGGAGCTAGATAGCAAATAGCTAGCCAGCGAGATAGTTAGCTAGATAGCTGATAATACATTTGGATGAGCTAAAAAGGGGGAAGGGGGAATGTGTTACATTTTACATTGATGACGGAGCTTCAATTCACTTGAAAAATGTTACTGTAGGCCACAAATAAGTTATGAAAACATTAAAACAAATCATATTCAATGTAAAAAAAAATCTTGGATTCAGTTCTATCAAATCCAAATAAAAGCTTCCGACATGAATAAAAATTACAGATTTATGATTTAGGAATGTTGCGCTATTTTGAAAACACTGCTCAAAGCAGTGAGCAGAGGTTCATTTTCTCAAGCAGATTCAAAGCAGACTTTGAATGAGATGCGGGATCCCCCCTGGACTGGTCGTCAGCCCGCAAGAAATTGGAGATTGGTCCAAGAATTTAAAAGTTAATATTCTGTTCCATGTGGCCTTCAATCAGCATCATTTCACATTGGCGGTCATATATTACCAACTGTCAGGTCACACGTATACACGTGGTTCGTCCGACGTGACTGTCTGAACATTTCGCCGACATTTGAATCCATCGACACGCCATACATCTTCCGAGAGGTCAAATGTTCCGTTTAAAAGACAGCCGTCCTGTTCGAATCTGGGTCACCCTCCCACTTGCTGACATTTTCCGATGCATGCGAGCAGGGAATTGGCGCATAAAGACTTTGCATAGGGTGACGGGGTGAACTTTCCCCGACAGACCAGGGCAGAATAACCATGTTTTATCTGGAACGTCGTAAATCTCCCTTCCCGTTCACATTTGATAAGGGATTTACTTCAAAACGTTATCATCCAAGATTCCGCCGGGCGAGACAAAGTGTTGACCATTCAAGACCTGAGTGACAGCTACAGATGCCGCCATCGTGTTGTTGATCCCGCTAGAACATGTGACCCAACGCCCTGTCCCTCGATGGACGCTGTGATAGCAGATTGAAACGTTCATTTGAAGTTATGAAGGCAAAACGAGAGACATTAATAAGCGCCTCATCATGACACAAATATGCAAGAAATTGATGGATCGCAGGTTTGTAGATTAGAAGTCCGATCCAATCAATCACTCGCACCTATTTAACCAACTTCTTTGTTTATTGTACGTTCAACCAGTTGCTGATGTCTTTGCAGAAATTGCTAGCGACAAAAAGGAAGGAAAACAAAACATGAACAGATAATGTAGGTCTTGCAAAACCGCAAGGTCCCAACATACCTTGAAAATACGACTGTGTAAGCTCTCAGTCGTAGTGGAGTGGTCCATTGATGAAAATGTTTCTTCAGCCGTCATCTGTACTTCTTTCAAGGTGTCGGACGTTTCGCTTCTCATTCAAGAGGCTTCGTCAGCTAACGAAGCCTCTTTGATGAGAAGCAAAACGTCCGACAACTTCAATCAGAATCAGAATCATCTTTATTGCCAAGTATGTAGAACACACAAGGAATTTGTCTCCAGTAGAACACGCTGCACTAGTATCATCATAAGAAAGACTTCATCATAAGGAAGAAGCTGTTTAAATATCTGCTGGATTTGGTGCGCGTGGATCGGTAGCGCCTGCCTGAGGGGAGTAGCTGGAAAAGGTGGGCAGTAGGATTTTCCGCGCTCTAGTTTGGATTCTTGCAGTGTGCAAGTCCTCCAGAGTGGGTAGGGCGGTGCCAATTATTTTTTCCGCCGCCGTTCAAAGAAGTACAGACGACGGCTGAGGAAACCTTTTCATCGATACCTTGAAAATACACTAACCAAAGAGTCCAAACGGGCGTAGCCAAAATTAGTAAAAATCTCCAGTACCAAAATCTTGAAAACGAGGAACATGAGCGAGAAGGTCTACAAAATAACACTCGAAGCAGGACTTCGACAAGGGTCAATAATCAGGCAGTGACTTGGAAGCTCTATGGTCCGCCGAAAGGAGGGAAACACCCTCCAGTCCAGCAAGAGCTGGAACAAAACAAACCTTTGACATAACAGGAGAATTTGTTTGACGTAATGTCCTATTTTGTGGGTCCGATCAAAGAAGTCAGACTTATCGGCGAATTCTGACAGGACAACCGAGCAACGATTGTTCATCTTTTGGATGATGACCAGATCTGTGTGAAGTCTGGCTAACACATTGCGACATAAGACAAACAGAATACCCATTTGAGCATTCCGCCAAAAATGTTTCCTTCTGTTGAACCTATCGTAAAGGACAACAGTAAGGAAAGCAGTCAAATGTGCCGTTCCTCTGTTCCCCAGCAGGAGGCAAATGCCAAAGAGCTGGACGAGCGCTGCTACCTGTCAGCGCAAGCCATCTCCAGACTCAAGGTGTCCGAACACTTCAGAGTCTTGAAGTTCCTGGGCGAAGGTTCCTACGGCAAGGTCATGCTCGCCGTCCACAGGAAGAAAGGTCCGTTGCGATGACACTTTGTGGCTCATTTCGTCTCCGTTGTCGCAGTGAGAAATTAGCATGCCGCCAAAACGCTCGCTAACTCAGTTAGCTAACGCATCTCCAAATCCCAGACTCCAGTTTCCCACTTGTGATGCAACATTACGTTGTGTTGAGCAACTGTGGCAGTCATGCGAGGACGGATGAGTCTTTGGACGGCGTCCATTTTGGCTTTTACACACCGGCTGCTTTAATCAAGTGCGATGCTTCAGAGTTGGGTTTCTCAAAGGTGTTAGTAACGCAATCGCCCGCAGAGAGAAAGTAACATTTGTTCCCCCGGTTGTTGATGCGCAAAAGTAACAATCTTGAAATCCGGCTCAAAGTCCGAGAACTAGTATCTCTCACGTCCTTTCTAGTAAGACAATTCAACGCAAGCGGGATCATGAATTCCTGCTCACGCAGGTTTATTGCTATCCAGTTGACTGTAGTCGATCGTTTGACATCTGACGAGTCTGCGGCATGTTTCATTTCCTTCCAGGAACGCCAATGGCGCTGAAGTTCTTTCCTCGTCGCTCCACGAGTCTCACGTCCTTCCTGAGGGAGTACAACTTATCTCTTTCCTACTGTACCCATCCCTCTCTGACACGGGCACTGGGGATCTTCTTTTGCACGTCGACGCACTACGTCTTTGCCCAGCAGGCCGGCCTCTACGGTGACCTCTACAGCGTAATCGTATCGGAGGTTGGTAGACTGTTATGTGTACGATTGTACAACAGGGATGGGATAACGAGGGACATCTTGTCACTATCGGTAGCAAGAAAAGCTATAAGAGCGATAAGAGCGAGAACACTCGGCCGTGACGGCCCAGTCGGCAGCAGGGAAGTGTGTGAAGTGAGGCATGAGGCTTCCATTAGCGTCACTGACAGCGTCTCTGTGTGCCGTCTTGTCAGCACTACAGACTAGCTACTGGACATACCAAAATGTACCAACAAAGGCCGAAAGACACCAGGGAACTAAATACAACTGCAAATACGATGAAAACAGCATGGGTCCTAAAATCCAACCGATGCACAGAATCCAAGCCCAATACAACAAAGTATTGCCTGCCGTGTAGGAGCTAAACCATTTTAGACCATGACCTCTAAAGACCACCCGGTTCTGCAGACGAATCAACAGATTACTTAGGTCTATCCTATCCAAGGGCTACCGTCGGAACCCGTATAGAATTAACCACAGTGGCGTGCAGTGCCGATGGCAGTTTGAAGGTACTTGTCAGTCAAAGTATCCCTGGACTGTTCACAGTAACTCAGTTAGCATCTGTCATTCTACATTTACAGTATCATGGTTCAATTCTGTGGATTGCAGGCCGGCCTGAACGAGGACCAAGTCCAGAGGGTGATGTCCCAGCTGAGCGGCGCCGTGACCCATCTCCACACGCTAGGCTTCGTCCACCGGGACATCAAACCGGAGAACATCTTCCTGTGTGACAGCTCGTGCAGCTGGGTCAAACTGGGCGACTTTGGCCTAACCAGGCCCATCGGCTACACCGTCGGTGCCGTGTGGTACGAGTCGCCCTTCTGTACCCCTGAGGTGCAACCCGCCAAGGAACCGGAGAAGGAGAAGGAGTGTGAAGTCACAGATGAGAAGGAGGAGAAGGAGGATCTTTGGATCACGGTGGAACCCTGCATTGATAGTTGGGCTCTGGGGATCCTCACCTACTGCCTACTGACCAGTTGCTTCCCGTGGGAAGAGAGCACCACGGATGACCCAGGGTACACCAAATACAAAGCCTGGTTTGAACGAGACTGCGGAAGTGAGATCGGCGAGAAGGAATTGGACTGCTACAGCGTCATGAAGGAGAACCACCGGAACAACCCGCCGCCGTCACAGTTCCGCGGACTCAGTTCGCTGGTCATGGCTCTTTTGCGCCAATTGCTCAACCCGGACCCTGAGCTGAGGGCGAACCCCGAAGAGATTCTGAGCTATCTGGGAGGACCCTGGCTCATGGAGACCGAGCAGGAGGAGAGGAGGAGGGCGGAGGAGACCAAGAGGGAAGCCAGGAAAATCAGGGAGGGGGGAGGGGGAGTCGAGGAGGAGATTGTCAGGGAAGGAAGAGGGGAGAGATAAGCTAACATCAGGGTCGGTTTTTGCCCTATCTGACCAGATACGCTCCTCAAAAATAATTTGGGATATTGGGCTTTCGGGTGACCTTAAAATGCTCCCAGTGACCTTCATTTGACCTTGTACAGCTTTTAATAATATTATATTTCATTTTTAAGCGCCTTTCAAAACTCTCAAGGACACTTTACAGTCGCGTGTGGCTGCCGCTGCTCACCCACAGAGAAACTGATCCTGTGACTGTAAAGTGACCTTGAGAGTTTTGAAAGGCGCTTAGAAATGAAATGTATTATTGTTATTATTCACACAATATCACACCAATCGTTTTTGTTCGGCCATTTATGGTGGTTTGCAATGTTTGTTAGCATTAAGCTAGCGAGTTCAAGCAAAACATCGGCCGAATGACGGCTCGTATCTCATCAAAACTCGGGTCACTTGTTTCTCAAGAGGTCACCGTTTTGTATATTTTGAAATTTGGTGAAATTATCACTTTAACTGACACATTGAGGAGCGTTGCAAATTTTTTGAAGCAACTACCAGTAGTCAATTATGTCACGAAAAAAATTATCATTTTCATGTTTTATATTATCTTTCTTCAGAATGAACTGTACTGAATCTTAACCAATCAAATATCGCATGCGTACCTAATATTGTGGCCAGTGAGTGTATACATGAAATTGCAAATATTAGGTCCTTTGGTATTTTCCATCAATATTTGAAAAATATATACAGCATATATGTAGATATCATTGTCAATGTGTAAATATGTGTTTTAAAAAAAATAAATACAATGAAAAATAATAATAAAAAAGTATGATAAACATTCATGCCAGTGTGTAAAATTTGTGTTTTATATATATATATATATATATATATATATATATATGCTGATGTGTGTGTGTGTGTGTATGTACAGTAAAGTCTCGTTATATCGATATCGGATATATCGATAGTCCCGGTTATATCGATATTTTTTCGGACTCCCTTGAATATCGATATAACGAGACTTTACTATATATATATATATATATATATACATATTTATACGTATATACAATATTTATACAATGCTGTATTGCAATGATTTATATAGTGATTTAACAACTGCTGAAGCTTTAACAAAAGCGCTTAACATGGTCAGCTATCACACAGGAAATAAAGCAGTCACAAAGATAGAATATATATATATATATATATATATATATATATATATATATATATATATATATATATATATATATATATATATATATATATATATATATATTCCCTTGTATTTTAATGGCTGCCCTACATCTGTGACAGGGACACAATCACTGAATGAAAAATGACTCGTACTTGGGTTACAGCCCACCCGCCCCGAAAAGATATATGGCCATTAGGAACACTGAATCATGCCATGCAAATTCCACTCGTCTAAATAAACTGGAACAACTTCGCACACCCTAAAAACAAATTTATTGTCGATGCAAAAATAAATAAAAACTTTCAAAAGGGTGAAAAAGTAACGAGACTTCAAATTTCTAAGTACCATTTGCATTGTGCTACTTATTCAGTTTGACTTTGGAGCGGTTCCTGCGCTAACCCTGCGGCTAAAGGGCCACTCAACACTCGTTTAAAAATAGAACCCCAGGCCCGTCTATTTACACGCACTGCACTTCATCACCTTGTCGCTACTATCTGCACGGTCCTACGAATGCACACCGTTATTCGGAGGACACAGACCTGAAACGGCAAAAACTGAGATCTGTCTAATTTGAAAGACTGCTCAGAATAATAATAATAAATAATAACAATAATAATAATAATAATAATACATTTCATTTCTAAGCGTCTTTCAAAACTCTCAAGGTCACTTGACAGTCACAGGAGAAGCATTTCCGTGGGTGAGTAGCGGCAGCCACACGCGCCAGCGTTCACTCAACCCGGAAGTAACTCAAATAGATAGCTAGCTAATAGATACAGTCACAACAATAATAATAATATATTTCATTTATAAGCACCTTTCAAAACTCTCAGTCACTTTACAGTTACAGGATACAGTCACGAATAGATAGATACCTAGCCAGCTAGATAGCTAAACGATAGCTAGCTAGATAGCTAGCAAAGCTAGATAGCTAGATAGCTAGCCAATATATCATGATAACATACACCAAAGCAATACAGTTTCTCCCGTGCAACGATTTGATTTTTCGCTTGAAAGAGAAATAATAATAATAATAATAATAATAATAGCGCGTGTGGCTGCCGCTGCTCACTCACAGAAAAACTTATCCTGTGACTGTAAAGTGAACTTGAGAGTTTTGAAAGGCGCTTATAAATGAAATGTATTATTATTATACAGTGATACCTCGGTTTACGAACCCTTAGCTTACCAACTTTTCGGTTCACGAACGTTACATTTATGAAAATTTTCAACTTTGATAGTTCAAAAGCAGATTGTAGACTGCAAGGTTAAAATATTCCATCAAATCAGGCTCCACAAAAAAAAACCCGCACAAGCCATCTGTACACTTGATGCCAAAAGCTATCAACCCAGCTAAACAGATGAACTAGGTAAAATTATCACAGAAAAAGCACCCATAAGGATCATTCCTCAAGATTGTGAAAGAATCCTCATCAAGTGTTTAATGCCGATGAAACTCCACGCCATTCCATCAAGCCATCGACGACCATCACAAAGGTCAATAAAACGACTTTATTACACAGTACAGTTTATTTCTTTAATTATAATACCATAGCACGTTTACTATACATAAAATAAGGTATATTTTGTGTAGTTTTAAAACTTAGAAAGTAGAAAATTATGTTTTATGGGGACCTGGGAACGGATTAGTCTCATTTTAATGGCTTCCTATGGGAAATTGTTTTTTGGCATACACACTTTTCGCCTGACACAGTCTGGGAACCAATTAAGTTCGTAAGCCGAGTTATCACTGGAGTACTGTATGCTTCTCTCAGTATCTCCGTGAAACGATAGCTTGATTGATAGCGGCGCCGTGGAAGTAAATCCAGACGTCCAAATGTCTAAAATTCATCCTTGCGGCTAGCAATGTCATCACGTATTAAAATGTCCTCCCGCCACGATCCAACCGTTCTCTGACATTAAGCTTTGTATACCATCCAACAGCTTCCAGTTCTTAACCCTGATTCATTAGAGTCCTTCAGCTCAAGTTTTAAAGTTCTGCCAGTCGTGGCGAAAGATTTTTGCGCAGTACCCGAGGGAGACGCCGGGTATGTCGGCAGTGAAATGGAAGGCGGTTGTGAACGTGTGGTGCAGCGCAGGGTATGCAGTAACAAACCGCGTCAGGGTAATAAACGAGTCGAGAGTTGATTGTGTGTTTACTATCCGGTGTGTTTCATGCGTTCTTTCTGCGTCACACGACCACCGAAACAGAGGCAGCGGAAGAACTCATAAACATAAACTGTAACCCGGGAATAACACAAATGGATCAAAAGCTAGCTAGCTAAGAGATAGTTTACTCTATCATATTCATTTCATACCTTTACTGACCCATAGAAAATGCAGTATTTGGCTTTTTAAGGTGACAATTGTGTGAAAAGAAGGGAAAAGTACAAATTCGACTCCTGTATTTTAGGAACGACTTTCAGAGTATCACACTCCAGACCCGTATAATTTAGGAATTAACTATAGCTATTTAGCTGGCTATCTAGTTGGCTACCTAGCTAGCTAACTATTTGCTATCTATGAGCTGTCTAGCTAGCTAGCTGCCTTTCTAGCCTATCGATCTATCTATCTATCTATTAGCTGACTAGCTATCTAGCTAGCTATCTGGCTGGTTATCTATTAGCTATGTATTCGCTAGCTAGCAAGCTTTCTATCTATTTGCATTATTCCGGGTTGAGTGAACGCTGGCGCGTGTGGCTGCCGTTGCTCACCCACAGAAAAACTTATCCTGTGACCGTGAAGTGACCTTGAGAGTTTTGAAAGGCGCTTAGAAATAAAGATTTTAAAATCACCGATTTATTTCTAAATATTATCCTACTGTACTACAAATGTTGAATTAAATAAAAGAACATAATAAACTACAAAGTAATGGACCAATAAGAAATAATAAATATTCCTGATAATGTAAACGTAATAATTCTAAAGTTACGATCCGACATACGTGTTAGCATCAATGCTACTACGTAATAAATTACGATGCTACATACGGCGTTAGCATCAATGCTACTAGCAAGTGTGACTACAAAGACGGACACGTTCGATTGCTGCTTTCATTCGGTGGCTATCAGCTAATTCGTAGCGGCCAGACGACAAACTTTGCTCACATTTACATTTATGATTAAATAATTCTTGTATAGTATTTCCTTGTTTTGATGACTTACCACGTACACCTGGTTCGTCCTCCATCGAGGTGGAGGGGAATTCTCTTGTCAAAATAGATTCATCTTTGGAAGTCATGGCTGCCGATCAGATGAGAGGGATTAGCTGTACTTTTGGTCAATTTGTTGCAATGATTTAACGTCTTTTTTTCATTTATTGGCGGATTTTGTCACAGCTTGTTGGTCTAGCCTTCTGTGACCCGGTACCGGTCCGTGGACCGTTTTTTTTTTTGTGGACTTCTACCTTAAACGGCCTCACCAGTGGCCACCTGCTCAATATCTCATCTGTCACAATCGTCCTTGCGTTGTTTTTGGTTGCATTGCAATGTTTTTTCTTCCAGTCAGTTGCGGTCTGGTCCATTGGATTGGAGCGTTCCTGTTTTAAAAACTGTCATCAAAATCTCTCCGGCGACCTTGTTTGGTCCCTCAGACAGCTGAACTTTTTCATCAATGCTGCTACCATTGAAACTCTGGCTCCTCCTGCTGGTTGTGTCCAAAAAAACAGTCCCATACAGAACACTGGACATCATTTTGTCAATTGAATTTTAAAATAATAATAATACGTAATCCATTTCATCTACCAGCGCCTTTCAAAACTCTCAAGGTCACTTTACTGTCACAAGATCAGTTTTTCTTGCGGTGAGCAGCGGCAGTTACACGCGCCAGGGTTCACTCAACCCAGAAGTAATTCAAATAGATAGAAACATAACTTGTTAGCTAATCGATAGCTAATAAATAGATAGCAAGATAGCCAGCCAGATACCTATATAGCTATTAGATAACCAGCTAAATAGCAAGCGAGCCAGCCAAGTAACTAATAGATCGCAAATTGATAGCTAGCTAGGTAGCCGGCGAGATAGCTGGGTAGCGCCTTTCAAAACTCTCAAGGTCACTTTACAGTCACAGGATCAGTTTTGCAGTGGGTGAGCAGTGGAAGCCACACGCGCCAGCGTTCACTCAACCCGGAAGTACAGTAACTCAAAAAGATAGATTGCTAGCTAGCTAGCCAATAGATAGCTAGATAGCTAATATGTTTCATGACTCAAATAGCTGGCTAGCTAGCTATAAACTAACAGCCAGCTAGCCAACTAAATAGATGGCTAATAGCTAGCTAGATAGCTAGATAGATAGCTAATAGCGAGCTAGATTATTGTAGTTTTGACTTTTTCAACATACTTAGTTTGTATCTTGATGGTATCTTTTTTTAACTCATTCACTGCCAGGCGTGCAAAAAATGTGTCCACTTCAGTGCCAGGGTTTTTGTCATTGTCATTCGAATTCCAGGACCCACAGAATATTAAGTTTTAGGACGACAAAAAAGTAATAATAATAATAATAATAATAATAATAATAATACATTTCATTGATAAGCGCCTTTCAAAACTCTCAAGGTCACTTTACAGTAACGAATTTTACACCCATTCTATCTGTTTGTTATCTATTAGCTATCTATTAGCTAGCTGTAAGCGGTCTAGTTGTCTGGCTATCTATCTTATCTATCAGCGGTCTAGCTCGCTGGCTAGCTCTCTATTAGCTATCTATTAGCTGGCTAGCTAGCTTACTATCTATTTGAGTTACTTCCGGGTGGAGTGAATGACTGCCGCTGCTCACCCGCAGAAAAATGTATACCATGACTGTGAAGTGACCTTGAGAGTTTTGAAAGGCGCTTGGAAATGCAATGTATTATTATTATTATTGGATTTGCCTTTATTTGTCTCGCAGTGGAGAAATTTACATTTCATAGCAGCAAAGTTATGAAAGAAATGAAAGTGGAAAAGAAATTGATCATTTTTAATTGATTATTATTATTATTGCATCAACGTAAAGTACAAGAGTGCTGGCGCAAATGGCTGCCGCTGCTCACCCGCACAAAAAAAAGTTCTTATTCCGTAACTGTAAAGTATCCTTGAGAGTTTTGAAAGGTGCTTCGAAATTAAATGTTTTATTATTATTATTATTATTATTATTATTAAGAATCCAGGTCTTTTTTTTTAATTATGAAAACAAAACAAAACAAAAAAACCATGGAAACAAAAGCAGTGTGTTCTCAATTATCCTCATTGGAATGGGGCAGAGCGAAATGCAGAAAACAACGAGGCACAAGGCAAAAAGGAGGAGGGAAAAAGAGAGAAGGAGGAGAAGAAGAAAAAAAAACAAGAGGACAAAGAAGTCGGGGAAACTGGACCAAGTTCGGACAACCGCAAAAGTTGTGAGTATTATCGTCGTTGTGAGTATATTTTTTTATTTTTTGGGGCAAATATTCGTCAATGGTTTGCCTTTAAGCAAGTTTCTGGTTTGCGTGTTACGATTCTGGTTAATCCCGTCGAAAACGAAGAGATTTTGCACTGATTGGGACTGGTATGCGTGGACGTGGACGTGGACGTACACTAGCGGCAGATTCGGCCTAAAAAGAACAAAAAGGGTGTACAGTAAAAAAAAAAAGGATGACCCACATGCTCAACAGGCTGTGCCTAAAGTGATTTGGAGAGAAAGTGACCAGTTGTTTCTCCAAAGAAAAATTGTGGAAAGGGGGGGGGGAGCTCATTTTGGGCACACACAAAAACACAAACACGCGCACACAAACACACACACACATTCCTGTTTCAATAATTTTGTGAGGTTTCTGAATGGTTACATTCAAAGTTCTCACCCCTGTAGTGAATTTGGTTAAAATTTCATGTTACTTTTTGTGGTATGAACTTTTTCCTCTCATTAAACGCGCACATGCTGACACACACACACACACACACACACACACACACACACACACACACACACACACACACACACACACACACACACACACGCACGCGCACACACTGAGTAAAGAGTGTGTGTATTCAAGTATATAATGTATAAAATGTTAGGGGTCCTCACAAGAAGAGTCATACAAAAACACACACACACACGCTGAGTAAAAAGCGTGTGTATTCAAGTATAAAATGTTAGGGGTCCTCACAAGAGGGGTCATACAAACACACGCATACACACACACGCACACACACACACTGAGTAAAAAGTTCGTGTATTCAAGTATAAAATGTTAGAGGTCCTCACAAGAGGAGTCATACAAAAAACACACACACACGCACGCACACACACTGAGTAAAAAGTGTGTGTATTCAAGTATAAAATGTATAAAATGCTAGGGGTCCTCACAAGAGCATTTATACAAACACACACACACACAGTGAGTAAAAAGTGTGTGTATTCAAGTATATAATGTATAAAATGTTAGGGGTCCTCGCAAGAGTATTCATACAAACACACACACACAAATTCCTGTTTCACTGGTTTTGTGAGGTCCGGAAAACTCCAAATAAGGAGGACCACCGTTGCTGATAAGTTTAGAGAAGAAATAAAATAAAAGTGGACTTGAAACTGAAATAACATCAGGAGTGAGGTTTCTGAATCAGAATCAGAATCAGAATCATCTTTATTGCCAAGTGTGTAGAACACACACAAGGAATGGCTACATTCAAAGTCCTCGCCCCTGTGGTGAATTTGGTTAAAATATCGTTTTACTTTTTGTGGTATGAACTTTTTCCTCTCATTAACCACGCACGCACGTACACACACAGTGAGTAAAAAGTGTGTATTTAAGTGAAATGAAAATACACACCAAATAAATCATTTTGGTGAATTTGTGAGGACCTCTCTGAAACTTTAACAGAGGCATATATCGACCCTCTAGAAGCCTTTACAATGAAAAACTGGCCAAAAGGTCCTCACTTGTCAAAAATGTCCTCATTACGTATGGTATAAATTGTTAGTGATCCTCACAAGAGTAGTCATACACATAAACACACACACACACACACACACACACACACACACACACACACACATTCTTTCAAGAGAACTCACAACTTGGACTAAGTTGCTGTGACACATGGCGAGAAGAATGATGCATTGCGGGTACGGGTGAAAAAAGCGACTTGCGAATTAGAGTATCTTATATAAATAAACAAAAAAACAAACACAGTTCAAACTACAGTGATACCTCAGCTTACGAACTTAATTGGTTCCCAGAAAGTGTGTGTAAGGTGAAAAGTGTGTATCCCAAACATTTATTTCCCATAAGAAACCATTAAAAAGGAGAATAATCCATTTCCAGGTCCCCATAAAACATACTTTTCTACTAAATACAGTGAACCTTGGCTTACAAACTCAATTGTTCCCCAGACAGAGTGTGTAAGGCGAAAAGTGTGTATCCCAAAAATTAATTTCCCATAGGAAACCATTAAAATGTGAAAAATCCGTTCCCAGGTCCCATAAAACACAATTTTCTACTTTCTAATTTTCTAAGCCTTAAAACTACACAAAACATACCTTATTTTACGTACAATAAATGTGGTATGGTATTATAATTAAAGAAATAAACTGCAGTATAATAAAGTCGGGTTATTTACCTTTGTGATGGTCGTTGATGGCTTGATGGAATGGAGTGTCCGGTTTCCTCAGCATTAAACACTTGATGAGGAACGTAGCCTTCTTCTTTCACCATCTTGACGAATGATCCCTTGTAGGTGCTTTCTCTGCCATAATTTTACCTTGTTCCTCATCAATTGTGTTCTGTTTAGCTGGGTTGATAGCTTTTTCCATCAAGTGTACAGATGGCTTGTGCGGGTTATTTGCGGAGCCTGATTGATGGGATAGTTTAACCTTGCAGTCTCTCTGTCGTCTGCCTGTCTCTTTAATGTTTAAACCACATCTCTTCACCAATCTTGACCAATCACGAACAGAGGATCAAAACAAGCCGGCTGCCATTTTCTTGTTCGGAGAACGGGCTAGTTCGCGAACGACACATCACTCATTGTGGCGCTCTGTGTTTATCCCAAAAAAAAGTTTGTATGCCAAGGTAAAATTTTCACAAATTTAAAGTTCGTAAACCGAAAAGTTCGTAAACCGAGGTATCATTGTATTATTATTATTAAGCAATATGACAAAAAGCGTGGTGTTGAGTTTTTTTTTTTTGTTTTTGTAAACTGGACCCACCCATTAAAATAACTGTCGCCACAATAACAACATTCTTAATAACTAAAACAATGGCAGATGTGTACTGACACCTATTTTCAATGCGATTGGTTTCATTGTTAGCATAGCGACATGCCAGACAAAGACAATAAACTTTTTATTTCTTTTTCGTCTGACCTTTTCTTCTTTGCTAGTTTGTCAAGCTCACCCCTTTGCAATGGGCAACCTTTCAGTGGTCCTGTTCCTCTGCGGTCTCCACGGTAACGCACAAATCAGCTAGTTCCATAATACTCCCGTCGCTTTGGTCTTTGTTTTTAACTCATTGACTACCATTCACGAATTTATTCTGGAATTGAAAATATGACGGAATGTGTTTTTTTTTTCTTGTTTGGGTGCCGATAAAGTGCTGACCAGACCTCTGTCATTTTTTTCCCTTCCACAAAGGGGTTGCAGTTCCATTTTTTCCATGTTAGCGCTTTGTTATAGCTTCAGTTATTGTTAAAGCGCTATATCAACCAATATGTTTGTATTAAATTGTATTTTTGACATTCGCCCTCATTTCAAGGTCAGATAACTCCAAACCCATATAACTTAGGAATTAACTCTTTTTCTGATGAAATAAGAGTCTATGGTTTCTTATGTTGTATTGAACATTTTTTTTGGTCTCTTGTGTTTGTGCGTGTTTGCGTTCCACAGTACTCACCGCTGTCATCCAAGCTCAGGAGATCGGTAAGGTTTCACGAAAAGCCGCCTCTTCAGATCCACAGCTATCAGCTATCTAGCTAGCACGTACCTCGCTAGCTATTTGAGTCAGGAAACATATCTATCTAGCTAGCTACCTACCCATTAGCTATCTAGCTACATATTAGCTAGCTAGCTTTCTATCTATTTGAGTTACATCTGGGTTGAGTGAACGCTGGCGTGTGTGGCTGCCGCTGCTCACCCACAGAAAAACTGATCCTGTGACTGTCAATTGACCGTGAGAGTTTTGAAAGGCGCTGATAAATGAAATGTATTATTTGTCGTGATTTTCTTTTTTCTCGTCCCCAGAGACCACCGATGCAAGCGCCAGGAATGCCCCCTCAGCCAGTAAGTGGGCCACGTTGGTTTGGATCAGCTTGAAAGTGGTCACACTGATTGCTAACGCTTAGCTTCCGCTAGCCTATAACGGTAGGCAATTAGCATTGACATTAACAGCATGGATTTAAAAACAAACGGAGGAGAGACACATGTATGCTGATAACAGCAATAATCACAGGTGTGCATATATTCTTTATCCTCGGCAAATGATCACATTGTGAGAAGCCAAATAGAGGAGCTGAAAGTCCAGTAATATACAGTGATACCTCAGTTTACGAACGCTTTAGCTCACGAACTTTTCGCCTCAATTTGCGAGCATATAATCTTGGCAGACGAAATAGTTTTCGGCGGACGAAACCAAACCACACAGCGCGCACGGTAGCTAACGGACTAGTTTTTGGCGGATGAACACCAAACCACACAGTCAAACAGTACCACGGTGGATGCCGGACTGGTTTTCGTCACCCCTCTTTCTTTGAGTGCAGATGTGGTTTGTTATCGAGCGTAGTACTTTTGCTTTTTTTGGGACCGAAAAATACCCCACCGCAGGCTAACGCTAAGTCGAAAAAGACACAAAAGAAAATGACGGTCAAGAGGATCATCGAAAAACACGAACAAGGTGTGCGTTTGTGTGACTTAGCGTCGCAGTACCAGTATGCTAAGTCGACCATTGCTACGTGTGGCTAACGGTGCGTTTGTGTTGTCTAAGCAACGGTCTCAGGCAATAGAAGAGGTTGAAAAATTTCTTTTGATTTAGATTAACACAAAGCAGCTAGCAGGGGATAGTGTGAGCGAGGGTATTATCGCCGAGAAAGCACGGCAACTTCACTCGGATATCATCATGAGGCAACGACATCAACAACCATCACAAAGGTCAATAAAACGATTTTATTATACACTACAGTTTAGTTCTTTCATTACAAGAACACATTTATGATACATTACATAAAGTATATTTTGTGTAATTTTGAGGCTTATTTAGTAGAAATTCTGTTTTATGGGGACCTGGGAACGGATTGTTCTCATTTTTAATGGTTTCTTATGGGAAATAAATGTTCAGCAGACAAACTTATCGCCTTACACACACTTTCTGGGAACCAATTACCTTCGTGAGCTGAGGTATCACTGTATATATTGGGATGAGTGTTATACTGCCCTCTGGTGGCCTCGGCAGACATACCATTTTGGGCTGATGGAGAAAGTGTGACCCCAAAAAGAAAAAAAAAAACACATCAGATTCTAGGTTTCATTTACATTTTATAATATCATAACTGCATTTTTAAAAACAATAATAATACGATGCTGTGATATTTTTTTCATCTCTGTTTGTGTGTTTAGACTGCAGGGAGGAGATGTACCTTTGCACCAGGATGTATTCGGTCCATCGACCCATCAAGAGATGCGTGGGCGAACGCTGCATTTACAGGTAGGTGCCAGCAGAGGGCGATGATCAGCGAAGGATGATCATGTACTCGATGGGAAGAGGCCAGCCGAACTAACGTAGAGAATTTGGAGATTCGATAGCTAGCTAGCGAGATCGCTAGCTAGCTAGAATCTCGCTAGCTAGCTAGCTTGATAAATACAGGGTAGATGGATAGCGGGATAGCTAGCTTGCGAAATAGCGAGATAGCTACTTAGCGAGCTGGATGGATGGATAGATAGCGGAATAGCTAGCGGGAATGCTAGTTAGTGAGATGGCAAGCTAGCCAGTTGGAGGGATGGATAGCTAGCTAGCGAGTTGGATGGATGATAGCGAGATGGCTGGCTGGATGGATATATAGCAGAATAGCCAGTGGGATAGCTAGCAAGATCGCTAGCTAGCGAGCTGGATGGATGGATAGATAGCAAGCAGGATAGCTAGCAAAATAGCCAGTTAGCGAGCTGAATGGATGGATAGATAGCAGAATAGCTAGCGTGGTAGCTAGCTAGCGAGATAGCTAGCTAGTGATATAGCTATCTAGCTATCGAGCTGAATGGATAGCTAGCTAGCGAGTTGGATGGATGGATAGATAGCAAAATAGCTAGCTGGATTGATATATAGTGGAATAGCTAGTGTGACAGCTAGTGAGCTTGATGGATGGATAGCAGGATAGCTAGCTAGCAAAATAGCCAGCTAGCGAGATAGCAAGTTAGCGAGCTTGATGGATGGATGGATAGCGGAATAGCTAGCAGGGTAGCTAGCGAGCGAGATAGCTAGCTAGTAATATAGCGAGCTAGCTAGTGAGCTGAATGGATAGCTAGCTAGCGAGTTGGAAGGATGGGTAGCTAGCGAGATAGCTAGCTGGATGGATAGCGGAATAGCTAGTGACATAGCTAGCGAGCGAGCTGGATGAATGGATACCTAGCTAGCGAATTGGATGGATGGATAGATAGTGACATGGTTAGCTGGATGGATATATAGCGGAATAGCTAGTGGGATAGCTAGGTAGCGAGATAGCTAGTGAGCTGGATGGATGGATAGATAACGGAATAGCTAGCGGGATAGCTAGGTAGCAAGATAGCTAGCTAGTGAGATAGCTATCTAGCTAGCGTGCTGAATGAATGGATAGCTAGCTAGAAAGTTGAATGGATGGATAGATAGCGAGATGGCTAGCTGGATGGATGGATAGAGGAATAGCGAGTGGGATAGCTAGCTAGCGTGATAGCTAGTGAGCTGGACGGATAGATAGATAGATAGATAGATAGATAGATAGATAGATAGATAGATAGATAGATAGATAGATAGATAGATAGATAGATAGATAGATAGATAGATAGATAGATAGATAGATAGATAGATAGATAGATAGATAGATAGCAAGCTTGATGTATGGATAGCTAGCTGGCAATTTGAATGGATGGATAGATAGCAAGATGGCTAGCTGGATGCTATATAGCGGAATAGCTAGTGGGAAAGCTAGTTAGCTAGCGGGCTGGATGGATGGATAGATAGCGAGATAGCTAGCTAAATGGCTAAATATAGATATGGAGGACATTCCTACGTCGCCGGCTCATCCTGTGTCTGCATGTCAGCCGCCATCGCGTCTACGTGATCAACAACGAGATCTGCACGAGGACGTTGTGCGAATACGAAGAGAATCTCAAAGGTGAGCCAACTCACCGCCGTTCGCCATCTGTCCAAACACTGACGGCGACGCCGCTTCCTGTTCCGACAGCCGAACTGTGCCGGGAGTTGTCCGGTTGGCCCAAGCGTATCCAGAGGTCATCGAATCGCAAACGCTGCCGCAATCGCCGTGGCAACCCCAAAACTTGGGAAAACAAGGCCAGGAGGGGGGTTTCGGGGATGACCGTGTGAAAATCCAGGTGGGAGATCCGTCGAGACGGAACTTTCGGGGGGACGTCGTCTGCGAAACGGTCCATAACACTATACATCTCACAGTCATAATCGATGTTTATGTGCCCTGACTTTTCATTGGCCGTGAAGACGTTTCACGGATCGTGTCAAGCAGGTTTAATGATCCCTAAAAAGTCACGTCGCCACGGCAACTGGCCAAATTGACAGCGGATCAACTTTTCCTTGTAGACAATTGAGTACTGTCTTTTCTGGTGTATAAGGCGCATATGTATTTTTACGCTAGCTGTCTAGATATCTATTAGCTAGCTAGCTAGCTTTCTATCTTTTTGAGTTATTCCGGGTTGAGTGTACGCTGGCGCGTGTGGCTGCCGCTGCTCACCCACAGACAGACTTGTCGTGTGACTGTGGGGTGACCTTGGGACTTTTGGGGGACGCTTAGAAATGAAATATATTATTATTATTTCTATTTCATATTAGTTATCTAGCTGGCTTGTTATCTATTAGCTATATAACTAGCTACCTAGCAATGAGTCAGGAAAAATATTATATAATATTACAATTATTATTTAATATTAGCTATCTAGCTAGCTTGATATCTATTAGCTATATAGCTAGCTACCTAGCAATTTGAGTCAGGAGACATATGAGCTATCTAACTATCTAGCTGGCTATTAGCTATGTATTAGCTAGCTGGCGCGTGTGGCTGCCGCTGCTCACCCACAGAAAAACGGATCTCTGTGACTGTAAAGTGACCTTGAGAGTTTTGAAAGGCGCTCATAAATGAAGTGAAATTTATTATTATTATTCCCTCCACTTGTTTTTTTTTTCATTTCTTTTTTTTTGGTGGAACAAATAAAGTAGATGAAAATGGCATTGTGCCTCTCTTATATTTATCATTGCATATCCTTTCCCGTACACGACACATCACATGAGACGGTTCAACTTTTTTTTCGTTAAAAGGGTTAAATTGTCTCTAAGCAAGCGCCAATCAACAGCCATCGGTAACATCACAATAACCCAAAAATAAATAATTTTTTTGGAAAAAAAAAACGACTCGCACACACAAAAAATTGGTCCCAACAACACGTCAGTCCAAATTTAAAGGACAACCGACACCTCCGGACAAGTTGCATCCATAGTTTGTAAAATGACTTCTACTGAGCGCATTTGACAAAGATTCCACCGCATATAGCTAGATTTGACCTTTTAAGACTCGCGCTGAATATTCAGGAAGTCTTGTTTTCGAGTTGATGACGATTTCTGACGTGACGTCACTGAAGGAACACCCCTGACACACAATGCATTTTGGGTACTTTTTTCCATCTGAAAACACAGTGTTGATGGCGCAATTTGAAGGGGAAACTGCATAAATAACGCGATGGTGAATCGTTGTGTGTTGCACCAAGACTACTATTTGATACTAGTTGACACAAATTCCCAGCGGACAAATCAGCCCAATTCCAAAGGAGCTTGGGCACCATCTTGTGCATTTTCTGGGCGCTACATTGTTGTCCAGACGGCTCAAATTGATACGGAAGGACTTCTTTAATCGATTGCAAAAATGTATGCTTTCCTCTTCAGAAATATTTGAATTCTATTCATAACTGGATGAGGAACAAGAAAGCATCTACTCCCAATCTGAACACTGTGAAGCCATTGTTTTGATTCTGGAGCAGGGCAGTTTGTGAAGGAGTATCCTGGCGTGACGTCACGAACAAGGGGGCGGGACTTCCTGCATCCACCCAGTTTTTCACCCAGTTTGTTTTGTGGCATTTTTGGGACACTTTAAGTCATTTTTATTGGTGTTTTGCATTTGACTAAAAATATCAGCCTGCGTGTTTTGGGTATTTTAGATGCGATAAAACGTTTTTCTGATGTCAGAAAACAAAAAAATGGTGTCGGTTGCCCTTTAAGTCATTTTTATTTGTGTTTTGCATTTGACTACAAATATCAGCCTTTTTTTCAGCCAATTTTGGTTATTTTAGATGCTATAAAATGTTTTTCTCACATCAGTTAGGAAACAAATAAAATGGTGTCGGTTGTCCTTTAAACGATTCACATCAAAAGCCGCGTTCACACGCAACCTCTCAGGTTGTCAAATGACGGGCGTTGACTTCACCAAGTGCGACGGAGCTCGTAAGCGAAGCTCAAATGTCGCCCCGCAGCCACTAAATCACAAACACATCCCAACTTGGCCGCCCGTTTCGCCCTCTGAACTGATTTACGACGTGCTGCTCGTTTTTTTTTTTTCCAGAAAGCAAACTTTTCGCTCGCTCATGTTAGCATTGCGAGTATTGCTGTTGTGCCCAAAGTGTCCACCGCGGGGTGCTAAAGAGCAACGCCGCTTAGCTGAAGTTCAACAAAATTTGTTTCATGATTATAATAGTTAACCTCACATAAAAAAACAACATCCCAGTGTAGAATTAAGACATACTAAAGACAGACAAACTGCATATTATCAACCCAACAACAACAAAAAAAAAACAATGGGGGCAAAAGCTACAACACGGATGTCACAACGATGGAAGCCCGTTTCTGCAAACAAAAACAAAAATCGATTGAGGAATTTGGATTTGTTTTTTTTTTACTGCCAGAAATCCGATTTTTATGAATAGTTTTTAATGTCGGAAGCCCGTTTTCGACAGTGATAATCCCCGCCTACCCCAACTCTAGCAAATTCGTGACTTTAAATCGAGCAGATTTGTGACTTTAAATCTAGCAAATTCGCCAGTTTGACCCACGCAAATTTGTGACTTTAAATCTAGAAAATTTGTGACTTTAAATCTAGAAAATTTGTGACTTTAAATCTAGCACAAATTTGCCAGTTTTAATCTTGCAAATTTGTGACTTTAAATCTAGAAAATTTGTGACTTTAAATCTAACAAATTTGTGACATTAAATCTAGCAAATTTGTGACTTAAATCTATCAAATTTGTGACTTGAAATCGAGCAAATTTGCGAGTTTTAATCTAGCAAATTTGTGACTTAAATCTAGCAATTTTGTAATTTTAAATCTAGCAAATTTGTGACTTTAAATCTCGCAAATTTGTGACTTTGAATCTAGCAAATTTGTGACTTTAAATCAAGAAAATTTGTGACTTTAAATCTAACAAATTTGTGACATTAAATCTAGCAAATTTGTGACTTAAATCTATCAAATTTGTGACTTGAAATCGAGCAAATTTGCGAGTTTTAATCTAGCAAATTTGTGACTTAAATCTAGCAATTTTGTAATTTTAAATCTAGCAAATTTGTGACATTAAATTTAGCAAATTTGTGACATTAAATTTAGCAAATTTGTGACTTTTTTTCAGAATAATGCCCCATCTTAAAAAAAAATAAATATATATATATATATTATAGATATTTCAACTATAATATAATTTGCAACTATAATGTACAGTAAAACAAAAAAAAGTGTTTTTAACTATATATATATATATATATATATAAAAATTACTACCAAAAAAAATTAAAGAAAAGAAAAATCACTGGTGCAAACAGGCTTCAAACTGGAATAAAAAAAAGGAAAAAATAAGTATAATATGAAAAAAATACCCTGGCAGAAACCAGCTTCCGAGAGTAAAAAAAAAAAAAACATAAATCAATAAATAAAATAAAAAAATACAACGCTGTCAGAAATGGACTTCTTTCTCTAACCCACAGACAACGGGGCGTATACACATTGAAAATAAATATTCTCTGTACAGAAACTGCATTCATTCTGTTATGTTTTCCTTCATCGCGTTTCTATAGAATTGTTCACAGTTAAAAGGAGGCAATTGACAAATCAAACACGGACGACAGGTTGTTGTTTTTTTTTTTAGCGTTAGCCTTGGGAATGACGTCGTGAGAACAGAAATAGATTCATTAGTACAGTACATGATAGGTGGGGGGAGGGGGGCGACGAGGTGGGGCATGAAGGGTTTAGAGAACCTCGCCCAAAGGGGAAAGCAATGACGCCAAAAGTGCTGCATAATATTAGTGTGAGAGAGAGAGAGAGAGAGAGAGAGAGAGAGAGAGAGAGAGAGAGAGAGAGAGAGAGAGAGAGAGAGAGAGAGAGAGAGAGAGAGAGAGAGAGAGAGAGAGAGAGAGAGAGAGATGCTCACTTGGAGGGGTCAAAGTCACCCCACAGGTCTGAGCCGGCGGTCACGGGAGGATTGGACGGAGCCACCAAATTGGAGTTGCTGGAGTCCAAATCCAGCAAGCAACCTGGGGGAGAAAAGGTGCAGTTAAACTTAAGAAAACCAGATGCTGAATTTTTAGTTGATTTCTTACTTAAAGGACAACCGACGTCTCCGGACAAGTTGCGTCCATAATTTGTAAAATGGCTTCAAATGGCTTCGACTGAGCGTATTTTAATAAGATTCCAGCGCATATAGCTATATTTTACCTTTTAAGACTCGCGCTGAATATTCAGGAAGTCTTGTTTTTGAGTTGGTGACGAGTCCGTATGTGACGTCACTGAAGGAACGCCCCTGACCGTAAAAAAGACGCATTGTAGCGGTCCTTCCATCACGTCAATGTATTTTGCTGTACTTGTTTGGTCTGGGGACCTCGTGTTACACACAAAAGCCAAAGGATTCGAAATCCGTGACGGATTAAAAACCAGACGGTGAATTTTCAGTCAATTATTGCTTTAAAAAAATAAAAAAATACACAAATGAAAAATAACTAAAACAAAAACGGGAAAAAAATGTGTAGTTTGTACTGTCACGGACCGAATAAAATGCTGTGGCGGACCAGATTTGGCCCTCGGGCCTCGACTTGGACACCAGTGGGCTAATACGCCACCTGACCTCTATCGACTTTTGCGCGGATGTTTACAATGACCCACCTGTGTCATTTCCTCCCCCAGAAAGCTGCGTGTTATGATTATTGGATCGGGAGGACGGGGGTGGGGCTAGCTTGCCTCCGGGGGGAGGTGGGAGGAGTCCGAAGCCACCGGAACTCTGCGGACGGGTTCGATCCTTTTTTTTGGATTGCTGTCAAGAGATGGAGAGGGGAAAGTGTGTGTGTGGGGGGGGGTTGGCTTATTTGGATGAGTTTGACTTTCGCAGGAAGTGGTGGACAATATAAAAAAATGGCTGATTTTTGCTATTTTTCTCTCGATACGATCAAGTGGTCAAACATTGTATCTAAAAAAAATTAATGAATAAATAAATCAATCAATCAAGAAATAAATTACCCCAATATTGAGCGTGATGGTTTGTCCCTCTTTGAAGCCAAGGTCAAGCTTGGGGGCGGAGTCTGGAGCCTGCGCCTGTTTGCTGAATTCCTTTTCTTGCTTGACCCACCTTCAAAAAGGGGACAAAAACAGGTCATATATGACAATTTCATAAAAATAATATTTATATATATATATTTTTTTTAAATCAATTTTTGACGATTAAAGTTTTAAATACTTGAAGTGGTCCTGCAGCGCGACATTGAAGTCAAAGGCGTCACCTCGGTCTCCGAATCCGATCCCGATGAAGGCGCTACGACCTGTCGTAGAAACGTCGTATTACTCGTATGAGCAAAACGACAAATATCTTAACGAAAAATACATTTGGGAATGCTTTAAGTCTCGATATCAAAAGTCACTTACCAGATGTTAACTCATTCACTGCCATACCCGAAAGTAACTCAAATAGAAAGCAAGCTAGCTATTGAGGGAAAGATAGCTAATGGCTAGCGAAAAGATAGCGAATGGCTAGCGAATAGATAGCTTATAGCTAGACAAGAGATAGCTACTAGCTAGCGAATAGATAGCTAATAGCTAGCGAATATATAGCTATGAGCTACCGAATAGATAGCTAATAGCTATCAACTAGATAGCTAATAGCTAGCTAATACCTAACGAACCGATAGCTAATAGCCAGCGAAGCGCTATATAAACCAATTTGTATGTATTGCATTGTACAGGTAACATCCAAGTTACGGCGCAAGTTACGACCACCCGTACTTACGACCGCGACTGCCAGACCCTTTTTATTTTTTTTGTATGTTTATTTTAATTCTACGCCTGGCACGGCAACGCGCAAGCAGCCGGCAACATGTACTACAATTTTGGCCAGCCAGCATGTCACACACTCGTTCACCAATCTACTGCGTGACTACACTCAATACAGTAGTTATACAGTAATAAAAATTGCTAAAATGAAATATAAAATGATAAAAATGACACTAAAAGTTATAAATGTATAAATGAACTGTCAACAGTTTGGTATATAATAGTATTCAATAGAAAACGTTGCTTAAAAACAACAGATTGAGATCGTAGACTATCCTGTCGTGTAAACGTCACGTCAGCCATTTTGAATGGTTTTCAACTTATGACCGTTCGACTTACGACGTGTTTGTTGGAACGGAACCCGGTCGTAGCTCGGATGTAAACTATATTTTGGACAGCCGCCCTCATTTCAAGCTTAGATAACTCCAGACCCATATAACTAAAACTAAGATTTCTAACACTATTAAATGTTGATGTAGTCCTAAAACTCAATATTCTGTGGGTCCTGGAATTCAAGTAACAATGACAAAAACACATTGTGGACACATTTTTGCACGTCTGGCAGTGAATGAGTAAAATGTACCGTATTTTTCAGTGTATAAGGTGCATTGGACTAGAAGGCGCACCCCCAATGAATGGTGTATTTATAAGTATAGAAAAGTTTTCCAAATATAAAGCACACCACATTATAAGGCGCTACAGTAGAAGCTGGGGTTATGCAATACTTCTACAGGGGGAAATGGCTCAATATGACGTCATATATAAGGCACACTGGCGTATAAGGCCCAGGGTCTTCTTTGGAAGAAAATCAAGGCTTTTAAGTGCGCCTTATACACCGGAAAATACAGTAATTTAATATAGGAAATAGGAATATTAAACACAATTTAAATTGCGATTTCCCCCCCCACCGTTGTCATCCTGGATGCGCAGTACAAAGTAGCGGCTGGAGTCGCTCACTGTTTCCACGGCGATGCCGGGGTACTCGTCCACTGGTGCCTGAGCAAAAAGTTCCCCTGGAAATTGAACCAAAAAGAAATGTGTTAGCCTTTAAATCTGGTGGCAATCTATAGCACAACGTACATTGTCTGTTTTTAAAAATGTTTTTCTGTTGTTCTGTTGTTCGATAGACAATACCGGATATTTTATCCTCCAGTTTGACATAAGCGACTTTCCCGCGAGCGACCACTCGCATACGTCCCGACCAGTCGGGAGCATCCAGTTTCCAATCAGCGGCCCTGTTGATGGGGAAAACAACTGAATGACAACATATGGACAGCAATCAATGGATGTGTTTCGTTTATTTTTTGGTTTTTGGGCCTTCGGTGGAGACTTACTTGACCGAGTCCACCTCGAAATAGAGAAACAATATAAGCATATGAGCAGTTCAAAATCAATATTTACCCAATAGCATGAGAAAAATATCAATCTCTTTTCAATACAGCTTACTGTTCGTTACCCTCATGAATATTTATGAATAAAGAACGCTGTCCTGATGAGATGTTTGCTAAATCAAAACGAGGGCCTCATTTAAATGTCAATCATCTCTCATCAGCCTCTTCCATCATAACAAATCGGACATATGCTTTTTTTCTATTTATCATTTAATCTATGGTTTTATTTATGTGTCTGTTGTGTGGTTGTAAAGTGTCGTTGTAAGCTTTGAAAGGCGCTTATAAACAAAATGTATTATTATTATTAAGCGTCATTTTTCGTCAGGCATATCACCGGACAACCGCGGATGGAGCGCCCAAAAATCAACGTGCACAAGCCTTAAATATGCTTTTAATTGGCTATTTCGTACAAATTTGTTATGTATGTGTAAATATATGTAATAAAAAAAACATTCAAGACTAAGCGTTAGCACGAAGCTACATTGCGTTCGTCGAATGGCAGGTTCGTCCACCGGCTACCGTGGCCCGCCCCGCGGTCGGGCCTCACCTGATGGCCCGGTTGGATGCTCGCGGTGGGATTCGGTACACGTTGACTTCTGGTTTGACGCAGAGGATAGACTCGTACTCGAACTGACCCTCCGTCGCCATCTTGCCTTGTTATTCCGTCGGTGTGCGCCGTCGCCGGCGGTGCTGTTGTTGGCGTGAGTAAATTCCGTGCGGTCAAACCGTGGCCGTAATATAAGGAATAGGAGCGCTTTGTGTTTTTAGTCTTTCTTTTCAAGCGCAATTGTGTGATAACGTGGAAAAAAATGAGATGCGGGAGGTGTGGTGGATATGATTGTTTTTAACTATTAACAACCTTAATCGAGATTTTTGAACGCTGCTTTTATTGAAAGATTTTTGCGCGCCATCGAAAACATGCATTACGGTTTTATCAATAGGCAGTGATCGGTGACGCCATTCTGCGGAGGAAGATGGTAAACTGGTACAACAGATGGAGCTCAGTGATGTAAATTTGCATCGACGGTTTGTGATGAGAAGTGAGATTCTTTTTAGAAAGACGGTTCTTTCGGCTCGGCTCACTAAAAATATCTGGCTCTTTCGGCTCCCAAATGGCTTTTCAGTTACTTTTTTGTTGCTTAAATTAATTCACTTCCAAAAATAATGTAAAATGACATGTAAAACGAATTACAGATGCTAATAATATACAATATATTATTTTTAAAATGTATATGGCTCTTTGAAGTGAGCAGTTCTTAATAGGGAGCCGCCTATAGGAGCCGACTGCCCCATTAGCCACATTAATTTTAAAACGTAGTTATTGTATATTTTTTTAGCATTTGCAATTCGTTTTACATACATTATTTTTGGGAGTAAATTAATTTAAGAAAAAAAAAGAACGAGTAGCCATTTTGGAGCCGAAAGAGCCAGATCTTGATAGTGAGCCGAGCCAAAAGAACCGGCTCTCTAAAAAGAGCCGTTATTACCATCACTAATTTGTAGCGAGCTGCATAAGCAAATATATTGTCGTGTTGATTTTAATAGTGGTTTTGTCAACCCAAAATGTCTGAAGGAGGAGAAGAAATGGATTTGGTTGCATATTTATTCATCTTTTTATTTATTTATTATGCCCACATTTTATTTATTTATGTAGTCATTTATCTTTTATATCATTTTATTTATTTAAACGCCCGTTTACCTTTTTATCTATCCATTTATGTATTTTGGTCTTTTATTTATATCCATTCATTCATTTATGTATTTGTTTATTCATTTATTTATCTGTATTTTATTTATTTTTATGTTTTATGTTTACAAGGGGCAGAATTTCATTTTTTTTTCATGTTAGCGTTTTCATTCAAGCGCTATATCAACCAATATATATGGATTGCATTGTATTTTGTACATCTGCCCCCATTTCAAGCTCATATAACTCCAGACCCATATCATTTAGGAATTACCTATTTTTTCGAATGACAAAAGAGAGGCTAAGTTTTCTTACGCTACATTGAATGTTTATGTAGTCCTAAAACTCAAAATTCTGTGGGTCCTGGAATTTGAGCGACAATGACAAAAACCCTGGCAATGGAATGGCCACATTTTTGCACATCGTCTGGCAGTGAATGCGTTAAAATGTATTTGTATTTTTGCACTTTGGAACGTTGACAAGCAGTTCAATCTGTTTTTCGTGTGTTTGTTTTGAAGTTTTTCACAAGTACCATCGTGAGTACTTCTCCCTACACTAATGCGAAATAAGAAGGCATTTAACCCTTGGCCAGGGTTAGAACCTTCAAGTGTAGGAAACGCCGAGTCACTCTTTCCAAGCACGCCCACGTGCAGCCATACCGTGCAGACGCATACGACCGCAGTCGCAAACACACTTTCTTTCCAGCGTGTCAACTCACATCTGTTTCCTGACAACAATAATAACTCCAGATCGGGCGGGCGGCTAACGCCGGTTCAAGCTAACAGGTGTCAGCTCTCTTTTGGAGAAGAAAAGAATCCGAAAAAAAAAAAAAAAAAAAAAGTACAAACGAAGCTTTGACATACCGAAAAATTCAGAGCGAGTGTTGACTAACAACAGTGTTGTGGGACGACTGGCTGTCAAAGCTTTTTCATCAAAAGATAATTAAAGGACGGCGGATGTGAAGTGCAGCTTGTGGCAAGGAGTTTACAGGCTGTGTGTGTGTGTGTGTGTGTGTGATTATGAGAGGCTGTCAGGATCTCACATACACACACACACACACACACACACTCACACACACTACTCAGGATGTTCGATGTCATTTTTTTCTTCGTTCAGAACGATACCAGTCGGGATTGCTTCCTCTGTGAATAAGCACAATACAGTGATACCTTGGCTTACAAACTTAATTGGTTCCCAGACAGAGTGTGTAAGGTCAAAAGTGTGTATCCCAAAAATTAATTTCCCATAGGAAACCATTAAAATGAGAATAATCTGTTCCCAGGTCCCCATAAAACATAATTTTCTACTTTCTAAGTTTTAAAACTACACAAAATATACCTTATTTTATGTATAATAAATGTGCTACGGTATTATATTTAAATTAATTAACTGTACTATATAATAAAGTCGTTTTATTTACCTTTGTGATGGTTGTTGATGCTTGATGGAATGGAGTGACCGGTTTCATCAGCATTAAACACTTGATGAGGAAAGTAGCCTTCTTCTTTCACCATCGTGAGGAATGATTCGTTGTAGTTGCTTTCTCTGCCATAATTTTATCTAGTTCCTCATCAATTGTGTTCTGTTTAGCTGGGTTGATAGCTTTTTGCATCAAGTGTACAGATGGCTTGTGCGGGTTATTTGTGGGGCCTGATTGATGGGAATTTTAACCTTGCAGTCTACACTCTGCCTTTGAACAAAGTTGAAATTATCTCACTGTCGTTTGCCTGTCTAATGTTTAAACCACCTCCTCTCACTGCCGAGTTCTTGACCAATCACGTGGCTTTAACCAAAGATTGAGGGCGGGGAATAGAGGACAAAAAAATGTTGGCTGCCATTTTCTTTTTTGGAGAATGGCTTAATCTCTCTCACACGCTAACAAGCTCGCTAGCTCACTTGCTAGCTAGCTCACTCGCTAGTTCGATAAATGAGCATGGAATTTCACATGGTTGATTTGCTTCGGGCCGAATAAATTGATGTGGCGGGCCAGATTTGGCCCCCGGGGCTCAACTTTGACACCGTGTCTTAAAACATCATGAATAAATATTACGATCGGACAGTAACATTTTCAAGTCATATATTCTTTATCCTCAGATACCCATCATGCAAAAAAAGACAAAAATAACAGAGCAGCACAACATTTTTGCAGGAGGTAATAAATAAAAGAAATATTTCAATAATAATTGTCGGATTTCGCATATTGTAACATGGAGCAGCGGCGACATCATCGCTTTGTAAAATAAAACGTTGGGATTTTGCGTACCTCAAAGTCACTCGTGTGCGAAGTTGGCGGCATCACAAGTCTTTGTAAAACACCTTGGTGAGCGGATACCCCAGAAAAGCTCTATCGGGGGTCTCCGGCGGCTCGTCGTCCTCGCCATCTTCAACCTCCTCGCCGGGCTGGCGGTACCCCAGTTTCCTGAAAAAGACCTCGCCCACTTTGGACGGGTAAGGGACGTGCACGTAGACCCGGAAGGCGCCCGTTTCTCTCTCCTTGTGCTCCAGGCTATGGACGATGAGGCGCGCCAGGCCTTCCCGTCGGTACCAGTTGCCCGTCACCAGTCTGCAGAACCTTCTGACGCCGACTCGCTTCTCGCTCTCTCGGAAGAGGCAGGCCAAAATTTCGCCGTCGCTTTCCGCCACCCACACCTGACCCGCCGCCTGCTCCCGCTCCGCCGTGATTGGCTCCGATGATGCTGCTCCCGCGTCTTTTTCGTTGGTTCCGGTTCGACGTCTTGGCTAAATAAGAATCAATGACAGTGTAAGTGCATTAGCGCTAGTGACTCAACGGATGATTTTTTTTTTAATACAGTGATACCTCATCTTACGAACTTAATTGGTTCCCAGAAAGTGTATGTAAGGCAAAAAGTGTGTCTTCCAAACATTAATTTCCCATAAGAAAAAATAGTTAATTCCTAAATTATATGGGTCTGGAGTTATCTGAGATGCAAGTGGGGGCAGATGTACAAAAGGCAAATAGTGGGAGGGAAAAACATTGCCAGAGGTCTGACCAGCGCTTTATCAGCACCCCCTGCAAGAAAACCCAAAATCCGGGAATGGCGTTCCACGTCATATTTTCAATTCCCGAATTAATTCGGGAATGGCAGTGAAATACAGTATATGTATATTACAAAAAACGATAAAACAAGGCGGCTTTCGAAATGTCTCACAAACGACGAAACGCGATTTGATGAGCGACTCACTGCAGTAATAATAATAAATAATAATAATAATAATAATAATAATACATTTCATTTATAACCGCCTTTCAAAACTCTCAAGGTCACTTTACAGTCACAGGATGTTTACCTGTCGGTGAGCAGCGGCAGCCACACGCGCCAGCATTCACTCAACCCGGAAGTAACTCGAATAGAATAGTAAAACAAAGAGATACAAATCTAGATAGCAAACCAATAGATAGCTAATAGCTAGCCAGTAATATCACAATTAAAATTTGCTCCCAATTGATCCATTTCCACCAACCTTCTTGGTCACGGCTTTTTTTCCACTGATCCGAGCGTAAGGATTCTGGAGGATCTCATCATGCGCGCCCCTGAAACTGCTGCCCGCGTAATCCCAGGAGGGTCGGCTGCAGCCCAGAACCCCCGTGGAGCGCGGGATGGTGATTTTAAGGTAGATGATAAGCAGAAAGACGGGAATGGCCAGGGCCAAAATGAACGAGTGAAGGATGCAGCGCAGAGCGGATGAAAAGACTGCCAGGATGAAAAGGCAGAGAGGACGAGTCAGGATGTGTAAAATGAGGCGGTTTTCCATGCCCTCACAGCCTTCCTGCAACAAGTTTACACAATCAAAAACGGAATTAGGGTTTTTTTTTTTTTGGGGGGGGGGGGCTCTTGTATCAATCTCATGATTTTATGAACAAACCTTAATGAGAGCTTTGACCGTCTCAACGTCGTCCTCGTTCATTCGCCTCAGCACGACTTGATCCAGGTCCAACCTGACCATGATTATTTGGGTTTCGTCTTCCAGTTACTTGGACATAACATCAGCGAGACGAGATTCACAGATTCTACAAACATGCGTTCATATTAGTGGTGCAAAAATAGTACATGTACTGTATACAATGTGTACAGAAATAGTACCGTAATTAGGTATGCTACAGTGACCTATATTCAACCACGATTGTGTCTGTCGAGTGAACTGAGCGCACTCTGTACTCGCAGTCGTATATCATTGCATTTTTGTGAAGTACGTCATCGTTTTTTGTGGGATTTTCCAAGCTTATGATGACGTTTCCCTCCATGCTGCTTCTTGAAATTTCCGAATACGACAACGAGAAATGGGGAAAATATGGATTAAAGTTTACGCTTATTTTGCTAACACTACAGTTTACAAATCTAAATTGTATTTTTATAACACATAGAAGTGGTAGAATATATATTTTTCTCCATAACTGCCAAGTTTCAAGCAAAAATAAGCATTAGCATATATATTTCTAGAGCTCGCAATTTTCTTTCCTAGTATTCAGTGACAGCCATTTTTGATTTCTGACGAAAATCTGCCTGCATTCGATCTTTGACATTTGCTAATCTGTCGCTTATATATTTCGCTTTAGACATCAAATACTGAAGAATACAGATGATTTCATATAAAAACAACTAAATGATCGCTAAATCATTCCAATTAATAATTTAAATAGTGACCGTGTTCAGCCACAGATTTTCATAGTTTTAACTGTGTAATTACAGGCAGAAAATTCCCTCATAGTTCGAAAATTAAAAATTCCATTATTTCCTTATTATTTGTCATTGAACAATAATCGATACATTATTTGAAAGCTATTTAAATGCACTTTAATGTTATTAGAAAACGTGTGAATTATTATTTATATTTTTTGTCACATCCCTACTGTATCTATGAAATGTGAACGTGACTATCACCGTGTGATACTAGTCACGTTCACCAACACATTGAAAATGCTTTAGTGAACATTATTGACCATAAAAGAACATTTATCTCTACGGTACAAATATTTTTATTCGACAAAATTTACTAAACACGTCGTGTGCCTACGACCCGATACAACTGTTTGTTTTTTTAGTTGCACTGTGGACATAATGACCATTTAAGGCGAAGTCCACAGTCGATATAATTTTACGTTTGATATTTCAGACAAAAACCCTGAATGACCGCATTCTAACTTACCTTTTTCACGCACTTAGAACGGTAAAAAAAAAATAAAAAAGGGGTGTGTTTGTGGGGGGTATTGATGTTATGAATCAGTGGTGTTACTACGTTCGATTGGATGACCGCAATATATTATTCGTAGATGCTCGATTCTGCATCCACACTCCCGCCGTTTCGATTGAAGCTGTAGCGTTTCCAACATTGAGGCCTGCGTCGTTCGCGTACGTACATAGCGGTTCGTGCGGGATTTTCGTGAATGGCAAATACGACGTATCACGTACAGTTTACGTCAACTACTATTGAGTTTTACTTTAAAAATCGAGAAACACGGCTTAAATTCACATAGGCATTTATGATGAAACTACTATTAACATTGTGATCAAATTGACAATGTACATATACAGTATTCACAAAACCTTGATTCATCTATACGTTTACTTCCTATGACGTCATTGTCACTAATATATATTAAGGACCATAAACAAAATAAAGTCGATGCCCAGCCTATTTGAATGTATAACATTTCTAACATGTGGCAACTTGGCATGACAACAGTTTTTTTCCTTCCTAAGTGCATGCTATCAGTTCCTGGAGATTGACTATAAAGTGCAATTTGAGTGAGGCGCTAGACCGTTGGTTGATTGTCTAAATCTGTAATTTACATAAATGTCGCTACAAAAAAAAAAAAAAGAAAACAAAAATGGCGGGGGTGAAATTTCAGGAGAAACCTCAAATTCCAGTCAAATTACAAGGAACGTGATTTCACTGGTAACTCCGTGATATGGTATTATTATTAGTATTGGCTAGCTGTTAGCTATCTGGCTGGCTGTCTGTTAGCCGTCTATCCGGCTAGCTATCTATCTATTAGCTGGCTGGCTAATAGGCTGGCTATCTATTGGCTTCATTTATAAGCGCCTTTCAAAACTCTCAAGGTCACTTTACAGTCTTACAGGATAACATTTTCTGCGGGTGAGCAGCGGCAGCCACACGCGCCAGCGTTTACTCACCTTGGAAGTTATTCAAATAGATAGAAAGCTAGCGAGCTAATAGAGATACAGATAGATAGCTTGCCAGCCAGCTAGAAAGCTAGCTAAAGCTAGCTAGTTAGCTAGATAGCTTGTGGGATCTTTTGTGAATTTTTCGAGGGTCAAATTAAGGTGCGTGAAAAAAAACGTGTTGTAGATTAATTTTTGACATGTCAACCGTAGGTCCGCTCGCCTCCATTTTTGGTGCGCGCTGCATATTAATCGATTAATTGCTAATAGTGGTGCTTCTCTTCGGTAAAAGTCTGTTTCCGACAGCCCGTCCTTCTGACGCGTGGACCTCCGGATTATCAGGACGGTCGTCTTGAGGCGAATTCGCTGTGACGTGTTCGTTTTCAACCTCCATTTTGTTTTCATCCTCCATTTTGTTTTCGTCCTCCATTTTGTTTTCGCTCCTCTGGGAAACGTCAACGTCGCTTCCCGTCTCCGTTCGTTGCTCCACGAAGTTACTAGTACTCACCTCGATGATGACGATTTCATCGGCGCCTTCCAGTTGGAAGATCCCACCGGCGCCATCCGCGGCGGCGCCGTTACATGGGCCGTCGTCCCCCGTCATGGCCGCCCCATTGCGTTCTATCAATGCGATCATCTGCATTCCTTCTTCGGTTTCCATTTTGTCGTCGGCGGCGTCAGTGGCGGTGACTTGGAAGACGACGCTCTGATCGGCGGCGTCGCGCTCTTCGGCTTGACGCCGATCGCCTTCCGGTTCCTCGGCGTGAAAGTGGAAGACGAAGGAGTTACCCGCCCGGTCTCCGGGTTGACCCTCGCCCGCTTTGGGGTGGTCCCACTCCCGAAGAAGCGACGCCATCTTGTCTTTCGCTTCTTCGTCGGCGGCGTCGCCTTGCGGGTTCGCCTCGAATCGCAGAAGGAGCGATTTTTCCTCGCCGTCCGCCGCCGACGACGACAAGGCGTCGCTTTCCTGGAACCGCAAGACGTACGATTCGTCCACGTCGGCCATATTTGGCGCCTCCTTCGCCGGTTCGGCGTTGTCGAAACAGAAAACAAACTGCTTCTCGCCCGCCGGATCGACTCCGCTGGAAATGGAAGGAAGTGGCGCGACGACGGCGGAAGACGGGACGTTTTGTTCGACGAGGGCAGACGGCGGGTTGGAATGGCGGTCGGGCGGCGTCACGTTTGATTTCGGAAGAGCCGATTTGGGCTTGCGACCGCGTCTCCCCCTCGCCGTCCGGTTGCTTTTTCCTAAAACGGGCCTCCGAAGTAACGAATTCGCCGGGAGTGAAGCGACGGGGGGGTTGATTGTCTCGTTATCCGGTTTGACGGCAATCTGCGGCGAAACAGCGGGGAAGTGGGTGACCCTCGGGCGCGTTTGCCCGTTGAACGGCGGCAGGGTGGGGATAACGGGGGCGGGGGCAGGCTCGGCTCCGCCCTGGTTGCCCGTCGGCACCAGGATCAAACTGGACTGGGAGCCGTCGGTCGACGGGCACTGGAGCAGGTAGAAATTCTGCGGCGGCGGCGGCGCCGAAAGCGGGATAAGCTGCAAGCCGCTAGCCGTCTGAATCATAAAATAATTCTGCGACGTGTTGACGGGGATGTTGAGCGCCGGGCGGGACACGATCAGGCTGCCGTCGCTCGCCGACGATTCCAAGGTGATGGGGTTGAGCAGCGTGGTGGTGGTGGTCACCCCTCCCACGCTGGCCTTCACCGCCACGGCGCCTTCGGCGGGGGGCGGCGGGAGGGCGGCGACGTGCGTTCGGACGTGCCTCTGCAGGTACGAGTGCATGACGAATTCTTTGGAGCAGTACGGGCACTTGAAGTCCTTCTGGGGGGAGTGCGTGCGAAGGTGAAGCTGTAGGTTGGACGAGTGCGTGAAGCACTTGTTGCAGTGGGAGCAGCGGAAGGGTCTTTCGCCGGAGTGGGTGCGTTCGTGCTGCGGGATGGGGGACAATATATCAATAACAATAATGGCTCACATGTCAAATAAATAAAGACATTGGGCAGGAGCAGTGGTGGGCCATCAGTGCCTGCTAGCTAGGCCTTCTCTGCTGGCCTAAAAATATGGGAATCACATGCTAACGTGAAGTCTATTTTGCCCATGGATTGTTAGTTAAGAATTCCAAAATGGATTTCAGCTTCCTGTCGTTACTTTTCCCCCGTTTCGCTGCTTACAGGTGTGCGCTTTCGGATTTAAGCGTTTAAACCGCAGGCGTCCAAGTCAAGGCCCGGGGGCCAAATCCAGCCCACCATATCATTTTTTTCGGCCCGCGAAAGCAAATCAAACTTGTGAAATTTCATGATGGTTGCTAAAACCTGAACCAAAATGTCATCTTTTTGGATGTAAACCACAAAAACAGTCATTAAGTTTGACTTCAGATGTGAAAACTAGTTTTTTTTCATTCTTTTTTTGCACATCTGGCAGTGAATGACTTAACAACGGCAGTCACCGCGTTTCACAAAATGGGAAAATCTGCCACGGGAACGCCACAAATTTCCTGACTCCAGATTCCACAAATATTCTGCTCACATTTTGTGGATGTTTTAACTCATTCACTGCCAGACGATGTGCAAAAATGTGTCCACACCAATGCCAGGGTTTTTGTCATTGGTTTTTGTCATTGTCACTCGAATTCTAGGACCCACAGAATAATTGACTTTTAGGACTACATAAACATTCAATGCAGTGTTAGAAACTTTATACACTCTTCTTCCATCAGAAAATAAGAATTAATTCCTAAATTATATGGATCTGGAGTTATCTGAGCTTGAAATGAGGGCAGATGTCCAAAATACAATGCACTACATACATATTGGTTTATATGGCGTTTTAAGAACATTCAATGCAGCGTTAGAAACATTAGACTCTCTTCCTTCATCAGAAAAAAAGTTAATTCCTAAATGATATGGGTCTGGAGTTATCTGAGCTTGAAATGAGGGCAGATATCCAAAAATACATACATATTGGTTCATACAGCGTTTTAACAACATTCAATGCAGCGTCGGAAACCTTAGACTCTCTTTTTTCATCAGAAAAAAAAGTTAATTCCTAAATTATATGGCTCTGGAGTTATATGAGCATGAAATGAGGGCAGCTCAGGGCAATTGATACATATTGGTTTATATAGCGCTTGAACAACAGCTGAAGCTGGAACAAAGCGCTAACATGGACACAAGGGAAATGCTGCCCCCTTGTGGAAAAGAGAAAAACATTGCCAGAGACCATGGGTAGCGCTTTACCAGCACCCAAGCATGAAAAAAAAAAAAAAAATCGGGAATGGCATTCAACGTCATTCCTGAATAAATCCGCGAATGGCATTGAATGAGTTAAAAAAACCGCAAGGTGACATGTCGAGTAATCCGAGAAAGGCTCGGCGAGGTCGCCGAATCTGAACGCGGCGGACCTTGCAACTGACCTGTTTGAGGTTGGACGTCTGCGAAAACGATTTAGAGCAGACGGCGCAGACGTGCGGCCGCAACCCCGAGTGCATCTGCGCGTGTCGCCGTAAGCAGCTGGTGTTCTTGAAGGACTTGCCGCACTCCTTGCACACGTACGGTCTCTCGCCCGTGTGCTGCCGCAGGTGATACTGGTAATGCGAACTCCACTTGAACGTCAACGCGCAGTGAGGGCACTGGAACGCCCGCACGCCCGTGTGCACCTGTCGGGGGACGGCGCGGTTCACAATGCCCGAAATGCTGCGGAATTTTCCGGCGTTTTTTGGAATTTACCCGTTGGTGGATGGAGAGCAGGGAGGAGCGCTTGAATGTCTTTCCGCACTCGGTGCAGCGGTAGGGTCTCTCCCCGGTGTGATCCCTCATGTGGTATTTGAGCCCCGATGAACCTTTGAAGGCTTTTCCGCACTCGGAACAGCGATAGGGGCGCTCTGTGCGGAAGGGAAAAAAAAAGATTTTTTTAACATATAATTCATATTTTTCATATTACCGTTATCATTATCACCGATGTTCGTAATAGGTTCGTTTTCTTCATCAAAATAATCCATATTGTCAGTTTTCGTGTGTTTCTCTGGTGGCGGCAATGTGTCACGATACGTATAAAGTTTTGTCTGCTTTCCAATCATTCCGCCCCAGCCTCAACTGTAGCGCCTTATAATGTGGTGTGCCTTATATTTGGATTTTTTTTTTTTATAGATTTATATATGATATTTGGAAAACTTTTTTCATTCATGGAAGGTGCGCCTTATAGTCTGGTGCGCCTTATACACCGGAAAATACGGTACACATTTTATTTTGCTATGTTAACTCTTGTAAAGTGTCTTTGAGTGTGATGAAAAGTGCTTTCGAGTAAAATGTATTCTTATTATTATTATCATTATTATTATTAGTAGCAGTAGTAGTAGTAGTCATAGTAGTAGTAGTAGTAGTAGTAAAAGTAGTAGTAGTATAGTCACAGTAATAGTAGTCGTATTAGTAGTAGTCGTAAAAATTGTGGTAGTAGTAGTATTAGTAGAAGAAGAAGTAGTTGTAGTATTAGTAGTGGTGGTAGTAGTCGTAGTAGGAGTAGGACTCTTTGAACACTAGCTCAAATTGAACTGAATAGTGCCTCTTTGCAATTTTTTTGATGATGATACTAGTGCAGCGTGTTCGACCGGAAACAAATTCCTTGTGTGTTCTACATACTTGGCAATAAAGATGATTCTGATTAGACGTGGTAGTAGTCGTAGTAGTAGCAGTAGTTGTAGTAATAATACAAGTAGTTGTAGTAGTCGTAGTAGTAGAATTAGTAGTAGAAGAAGTAGTTTTAGTAGTAGTAGGAATAATAATACAAGTAGTTGTAGTCGTCATAGTAGTAGTAATAGTAGTCATCGTAGTAGTAGTAGTCGTAGAAGTATTAGTCATAGTATTAGTCATAGTAGTAGTCGTAGTAGTAGCAGTAGTTGTAGTAATAATACAAGTAGTTGTAGTAGTCGTAGTAGTAGAATTAGTAGTAGAAGAAGTAGTTTTAGTAGTAGTAGGAATAATAATACAAGTAGTTCTAGTCGTCATAGTAGTAGTAATAGTAGTCATCGTAGTAGCAGTAGTAGTCGTAGAAGTATTAGTCATAGTATTAGTCATAGTAGTAGTCGTAGTAGTAGTAATAGTAGTAGTGGTGGTAGTAGTAGTAGTCATAGTAGTAGTAGTCGTAGTAATGAGAGTAGTAGTAGTAGTAGTCGTAGTAGTAGTATTAGACGTAGTAGTAGTAGTCGTACTAGTAGCAGTAGTTGTAGTAATAATACAAGTAGTTGTAGTAGTCGTAGTACAGTAGTAGTAATAGTAGTAGTAGTCGTCGTAGTAGTATTAGTCATAGTAGTCGTAGTAGTATAGATTACGGGAGAGGATTAGGCCCACTGAAGAAAAAAAATGGCAAGATTCTGATTTTAATCTCGGAATTCTCATAATTGTCATTTAAATTCCGTATTCCGAGATTTAAATCAGAATCTTGCCAACTTTTTTTTGTTTTCTTTGTTGGCTTTAATCTGCTTCCCTAATTAATTAATTTAACAAAGCGAGGCGGCCATTTTTTTTCATTTTACGGCGCCATTTTGGTTCGATGTTCTTTGCGACGTAGCTCTTACCTCCCGCAGCGGCGTTCTTGCACCCGCCGACCTTTCGGCCATTTTTCGCCATTTTAACAGGCGTCTCCTCCCGTTCCTCGCCGCCGCGAGCCTCCCGTTTTCCATCCCGCGTTTTTTCGGGAGAGGAAGGCAGCGGGAGGGACAAGGAGAGGGAAGGTGGGCAGACGATCTCGGCTTCGGCCTCGGCCAGGAGGCGTTGCTCGGGGGTGTGCGAGTGCTGGTGGGTGAGAAGCGACGACAAGAGGGAGAAGGAGCGGTCGCACGCCGAGCAGCTGAACTGCGAGCGGGATTGCGACGAGGGCGGGTGCATCTGGAAAATGTCAAAATATGTAAATGGAATAAAAGCAAATGGAGGGAGAAAAAAAATCATTCATGACACAATTCAAAAACTATATCGAGCTGCAAGTGTCCTAGTAGTGAGTGTTAGTAGTGCAGTTAAAGGACAACCGACGTCTCCGGACAAGTTGCGTCCATAATTTGTAAAATGGCTTCCAATGACTTCTACTGAGCGTATTTTAATAAGATTCCACCGCATATAGCTATATTTTACGTTTTAAGACTGGCGCTGAATATTCCGGAAGTCTTGTTTTTGAGTTGGTGACGAGTCTGTGTGACGTCACTGAAGGAACGCCCCTGACCGAAAAAAAAGGACACATTGTAGCAGTCCTTCCATCACGTCAATGCTTGTTTGGTCTGAAAAAAATCGCGTTGCATCAGAAAGAGCCAGAAGATGGCATCCAGACGTACACATTACACCGTGACGTCCCTGATCCACTACTGAAAAGGACGCTTTGCTCCTCTCCTCTTTCATCTCGAACTGCTTCATATCACAACGAGGGAGCTGAAGAATGAATGACCATTAGCTATCTATTAGCTGTCGAGCTGGCTGGCTAGCTATCTAGCTACCTATCGTTTAGCTATCTAGCTAGCTAGGTAGCTATCAGCAACTGTATCCTGTGACTGTGAAGTGACCTTGAAGAGTTTTGAAAGGTGCTTCTAAATTAAATTTATTATTATTATTATTATTATTATTATTGTATCTATTAGCAAACGGCGGCGTTCTGACCAGTGACACGTGTCTGTTGAGGCCCCCGCTGGTCTTGAAGGACTTGTTGCAGTAAGTGCACGTGAGACCTTCAGCTTCAAGGCTTTTGGAGCTCTGAATCGCCTTGTTGAAGCTCTGGAGGAGGTCGAACTGGGCCTGCGTGGCCCCCCCGCCCTGGAGAAGCCAAACAAAGACAATTTCATGAGCTCTTATATTATTTTATTCTATTTGATTATTTATCATTTTATTGATGGTTTTTATTGTTCTTTTAATTGTAAAGGGTCCTTTGGTGCTCTGTAAAGGTGCTTGTAAATTAAATGTATTACAGTGATACAATCCGAACAAGGGCGCGGAAAATCCTACTGGACCCTCCGCACCCTGCCCACCACCTTTTCCAGCTACTCCCCTCAGGCAGGCGCTACCGATCCATGCGCACCAAATCCAGCAGACATTTAAACAGCTTCTTCCCCCAAGCCATTAACTCTTTGAACTCTTCAACAGTAGCCAAAATGGAACTGTATAGTGCCACTTAGCAGTTTTTTTGACGACGATACTAGTGCAGCGTGTTCTACCGGAAACAAATTCCTTGTGTGTTCTACATACTTGGCAATAAAGATGATTCTGATTCTGATTGGCTTACGAACTTAATTGGTTCCCAGACAGTGTGTGTAAGGCGAAAAGTGTGTATTCCAAATATTAATTTTCCATAGGATACCATTAAAATGAGAATAATCCGTTCCCAGGTCCCCATAAAACATATTTTTTTAACTAAATACGCCTTAGAAACTACACACAATATACATTATTTTATGTATAATAAATGTGCTACTGTATTGTAATTAAAGAAATAAACTGTACAGTATAATAAAGTCGTTTTGTGATGGTTGTTGGTGGCTTGATGGAATGGATAGCTTTGGAATGGAGAGTGGCTGCCTTTCTAGCAGCTCCTGTATTTTGGTTTTCTACTTCTTCCTTTCCTTTTCTCTTACTTCATCACTTTGCTGCTGTGAAATGACAATTTCTCCACTCCAAGACTAATTAAAGTAAATCCAATCCAATCCTGAATTTGTTCGGGTTTGGGCTTTTCTTGGGTGTCGATAAAGCGCTGGTCAGACTAAAGTGGTGGTCAGACCTCAATGTTTTTTATTTGCCTCCCACCTGCGGGGAGCATTTGCCTTTTATCCATGTTAGGGCTTTGTTCCAGCTTCAATGTTTGTTAAAGCGCTATATAAATCGGTATGTATGTATTGTATTGTGTACACCCACCCCCATTTCAATTTCAGATAACTCCAGACTCATATCATTTAGGAATTAAGTATTTTGCTCTGATAAAAAAAGAGAGTCTAAGGTGTCTTACGCTGCATTGAATGTTTATGTCGTCGTTATGTCGTTTATGTTGTCCTAAAAGTCAATATTCTGTGGGTCCTGCAATTTGAGTGACAATGACAAAAACCCTGGCACTGGAGTGGAGACGTGTTTGCACGTCTGGCAGTGAATGAGTTAACACACAAAAGTGACATGATTCCCTCATATTCAGGCACGTGGGTGTTTAGCTGACTGGCTATTAGCTATATGGCTATCTATCGAGATAGCTAGTTATTAGCTAGCTGGCTCGCTTTCTATCTATTCAAGTTATTCCGGGTTTAGTGGACGCTGGCGCGTGTGGCTGCCGCTGCTCACCCAAAGAAAAACATATCCTGTGACTGTAAAGTGACCTTGAGAGTTTGGAAAGGCGATTAGAAATGAAATGTATTATTATCATTTGCCAGCTGTTTGCTATCTAGCTAGCTATCCACTATCTAACTGGCTGGTTATCTAGCTGGATGGCTATCTAGCTAGGTATCAGTTGGCTATTGATTGGCTAGCTAGCTAGCTTCTAAAATAGCGTGTTAGTGAGGCACCGACGCTTTTGCCACTTACCGAAATGCTTCCGTCGGGTGTTTCCGCGAGACCAAGGAGCACCTCGGCCGTGTGCCCGCTTTCAGCCGTCGCCGCCGCCGTCGTCGTCGTCTCCACCACCTCCTCAAAATCAGCGAGCAGGTGGCCCGTCCCGACCAATCCGGCGCTCACCTCCACTCCCGCGGCCCCGCCACGAGAACCATGTTCCCCCGGTGCCACGTGAATGGACTGATGCTCCTCCAGCTCGGTCCGCGTGGCAAAAGTGTGGGTACAGCTTCCGCAGCTGTAAAGCAACAAGCTAGCGCCCGTGTCCGTGCTCAGGTGGACCTCCGTCCCAATGGCCCGGGACGCGGCGGCGGGGGTCTCGAGGCCGAGTTGCGGGAGGAGGGAGGCATCCCGTCCGGACGACGACGACGCCGACAGGAAGACCTCTTCCATCCCCACCGCGACCCCGTCGCCGCCCTCTTCCTGGCTGACGTAGCCCACCATGGCCGTCAACATGGACGCTGCTTCTTCCTCGGAGCCCACCACCACCACCTCCACCAGATCGCGGCCCGCCACCGCGTCCCGTCCGCCTTTGCCGTCCTTTGCGCCCGTCCCCGATGCGGCGTGCGAGTTTTTGTGCAGCGCCAGGTTGGACGAGTGCGTGAAAGTGCGCCCGCATTCGCCGCACGCGTACGGCCTCTCGCCCGTGTGGATCCGCATGTGCTGCCTCAGATTGGTGGACTGCGTGAAGGCTTTGTTGCACACGTTGCAGGTGTAAGGTTTGAGTCCCAGGTGGACGTTTTTGTGTCGACGGAGGCTGCTGGAGTTCTTGAAGGCTTTGGGGCAAGTGTCGCACGGGTACGGGCATTCGCCGGTGTGCTGGCGCAGGTGGTATTGATAATGGGAACTCCATTTGAAGGTCAAAGGGCAATAGGGACATAAGAATGTTCGGACACCCGTGTGGACGCTTTGGTGCACCTGGTGAAGGAGAACAAGTGATGAGACGTTGGATTTTTTTGTTCCTATCGAATCCCAAACAAGAGCCGCTAACATGCATTTACGAGTAGAACAGTTCCAAAAGCAGCTTTTTGCGGCGCTTATAAATGAAATTTATTATTATTACTGTATCTATTAATAATAATAATCATAATAATACATTTCTAAGCGCCTTTCAAAACTCTCAAGGTCACTTTACAGTCACAGGATCAGTTTTTCTGCGGGTGAGCAGTGGCAGCCACATGCGCCATATTTCACTCAAACCAGAAGTAACTCAAATAGATAGAAAGCTTGGTAGCTAGATTACAGATAGCTAATAGATAGCCAGCTAGACAATTAGCTAACTAGCTAGATAGCCGTATAGCTACTGTAGCTAGCTAGCCAGATCGCTCATAGATAGCAAATAGATAGCTCATGGATAGCAAATGGATAGCAAATAGACAGCTAACTAGGTAGCGAGATAATAGATAGCAAATAGTAGCAAATGGATAGCAAATAGATATAGCTAGATAGCAAATTGATAGCCAGCTAGGTAGCTAGCTAGATAGCATTTTTATAGGATTGTTATATCCTCTTTGGTCCATTTTGAGCACATCAAATCCACTGCCACGTTTGAGTTAACTAGCTAGCTAGCTTTCTAGCGTATGGCTGACCTGCAGAAAAAATATCATGTGACAGTAAAGTGTCCATGAGAGTTTTGAAAGGCGCTTATAATTGAAATGGATTATTATTATTACTGTATCTATTAGCTAGCTAGCTTTCTATCTCTATTTGAGTTACTTCCGGGTTGAGTGAAGGCTGGCGCGTATGGCTGCCGCTGCTCACCCGCAGAAAAAATATCCTGTGACTGTAAAGTGTCCTTGAGAGTTTTGAAAGGCGCTTATAAATGAAATGTGTTATTATTATTATTATTATAATTATTATTATTATAATATAACAGCAAAAACGGATGCACCATGTGTCCTTTGAACTCTGATCTCCGACTCTGCTCGATGCTAGTGGCTTTGTAGTAACTAGGCGGGGGACACCCTGAACTGGTTGCCAGTCAATCAAAGGGCAAACATTCACTCGCACACTCACTCACAGGGACAATTTTTGAGTGTTCAATCAGCCTGCTATGCATGTTTTTGACATGTGGGAGGACACCAGAGTACCCGTTGAAAACCCACGTGGGCCCAGGGAAGACATGAAAACTCCACACATCGGGGGGGCCGGACCGGGTCTTGAACTCACGACCTCTGCACTGTGAAGCCAGTGTGCTAACCATTCGACTACCAGGTCGCCACTTTGTAGTTCAATCGCAGAATTTTGACATCTATTCTAGCGATGGACTGGGAGCCGTTGTATCATCTTTAGTTGACAGATAATCTTGAAATAATTCGTAAACTTTTCGATACCACCTCAAAAAAAAAAAAAAAAAAACGACAACAACAATTCAGGTCTCCACAAAATACGTTTTGAGTCATCACCTGGAGAAGAGAAGAGCGCTTGAAGGCTTTGCCACAATCTTGACATTTGTAAGGCTTCTCTCCCGAGTGAGACCTAAAAAAAATATTCACACACACACGCACACACACACACACACAATAATCAGGATGTTAAACTACAGTGATACCCCAGCTTACGAACTTAATTGGTTCCCAGAAAGTGTGTGTAAGGCGAAAAGTGTGTCTTCCAAACATTAATTTCCCATAGGAAACTATTAAAAATGAGAATAATCTGTTTCCAGGTCCCCATAAAACATAATTTTCTCCCAAATAAGCCTTAAAACTACACAACATATTCCTTATTTTATGTATAATAAATGTGCTATTGTATTGTAATGAAACAAATAAACTGTACAGTATAATAAAGTCATTTTATTGACCTTTGTGATGGTCGTTGATGTAGTTGCCTCTTGATGATATCCAAGTGAAGTTGCCGTGTTTTCTCGGCGATAATACCCTCACTCACACTGTCCCCTGCTAGCTGCTTTAAACTAATCTAAATCAACAGAAGTTTTTCAACCTCTTCTATTGCCTGAGACCGTTGCTTAGACAACACAGAAACACCCTTAGCCACACGTAGCAATGGTTGACTTAGCATACTGGTACTGGGACGCTATGTCACACAAACGCACACCTCGTTTGTGTTTTACGATGATCTTCTTCTTCTGCGCAATCGTAATTTTCTTTTGTGTCCTCTTTGTCTTAACATTAGCCTGTGGTGGGGTCTTTTTCGGTCCCAAAAAAAGCAAAAGTACTCCACTCCATAACAAACCACGTTTGCACTGAGTGCACTGAATGAAAGTGGGTGTGGAAAAGTAGTCCGGCAGCCACGGTGGCGCTGTTCGGTCGTGTGCTTTGGTGTTCTTCCGCCGAAAACTAGTCCGCCAGCCATTGTGGCGCTCTGTGTGTGTTTCCCGAAAACTAGTTTGTATGCCAAGATTATATTCTCGCGAATTTAATGTTCGCAAGGCGAAAAGTTCGTTAGCTAAAGCGTTCGTAAGCCGAGGTATCACTGTATGTAGTACTTGAATCAATTTGTGTGTGTTTACCTTTGATGATATAGTAACGCCGAGGAGCCCTTAAAGGCCTTAGGACAAAGATTGCAGCGATACGGCCTCTCGTTGTTGTGGCTCCTCTGGTGGTGCGTGAGGCGGGATGACCACCTGAAGGTTTTGCCGCAGTCCAGACACTGAAAGGGATGCTCGGACGTCTCGGACCGCTGAGCCGACTCCGACGACGCCTCCATATCCAGAACCACTTCCACATTGTCCACCGCGGCTTTGTTGCCCTCCAGCAGGTCTCCTCTCGCACGGTCGTCGTCGTCATCGCCTGAACCGAGGAGGGATGGGAAAGCGGACAGGGAGGCGGAGGACTGTGGGGTTAAGAGTTCTGCTTGGACCACCAGAGTGGCAACGGAATTTGCCATGATGGGTCAAGGTGTTCTTGGATTAATTTGGGAGTGTAGTTTTAAACTTCATCCAGTCCATCCTTTGTTGGTGTTGGAATCCCGTCCCAATGCCGGACAAAGCGGCTGCCAATTATGCTCCACACAAATCTGACTGGGAGGGGAGGAAAAAAAAAAGTGTTATACTAAAATCATCTAATTTCCAATTGTTCACCCCTAATCCTTCCCTTGGAAGCTTTAAAGGACAACCGACACCCTTTTTTGTTTCCTAACTGACATCATAAAAACGTTTTATAGCATCTAAAATACCCAAAACACGCAGGCTGATATTTTTAGTCAAATGCAAAACACCAATAAAAATGACTTCAAGTGTCCCAAAACTACTTCAAAATGACCTCAGAAAGTGTCAGTTTCAGAAGGTCCCGCCCCCTTGTTCGTGACGTCACGCCAGGATGTCTTGCATTGCTTGAGAATCAAAACAATTCGCATTAGATTCGGAGAAGATGCTTTCTTGTTACTCATCTAGTTATGAATATGATTCAAATAGTTCTGAAGAGGAAAGCATAAATGTTTGCAATCGATTAAAGAAGTCCTTCCGTATCAATTCGAACCGCCTGGACTCCAATGTAGCGCCCAGAAAATTCACAAGATGGCGCCCAAGCTTCGTTGGAACTGGGCTGATTTGTCTGCTGGGAATTTGTGTCAACTAGTATCAAATAGTAGTCTTGGTGCAACACAAAACGATTCACCATCACGTTATTTATGTTTTTTCCTTCTAATTTCGCCATCAACACGAAGTTTTCAGACCAAACAAAGTACCCAAAATGCATTGTTGTGTCGCTTTCTCGGTCAGGGGCGTTGCAGACGTGACGTCACGTCAGGCATTGTCATCAACTCGAAAACAAGACTTCCTGAATATTCAGCGCGAGTCTTAAAACGTAAAATATCGCTATATGCGGTGGAATCTTTGTAAAATACGCTCAGTACAAGTGATTTGAAGTGATTTTACAAGTTATGGACACAACTTGTCCGGGGGCGTCGGTTGTCCTTTAACTCTCCACTATCTTTACTCGCACATTTTTCAAAATATTATTGCTTGCTAGCCGTATACAAACGCCAATTAGCATCACACAAATTGTCCTCGCATAATCCTAAAGGGAAACCTGCTAACTAAACATAAACGTGTTTTATTATTTTCTTTTACAATGTCAACAAAACAGTCCACGTTACTGACTAGCCCGTATTTGGCCCTCGTCTAAGCAAAACGGCATCGACTTAATGTTCGACATTTTAATGCGTGAATATTGGCTACTCATCCCGTGTTTTGAAGCGCCCCCAACCACGTTAAAATATATTATTGAGAATATGAGAAGGAAATGCATACCGCAGTGCTAATCCACACAACCTTAACAATAAACGGTACAGACTAACGCCATTCTGCACCCGAAGCCGCCCTCCAAGAACAACGATGGCGATTGGTCGTTCGAGAGGACGGATGTGCTTTTCCGTTGGCGAAGCACTTCCGTTTGAGCGCGTATTTTCTCTATTTTTCTTTCATGACGTATAAATCTTTGCTTTAATAAAGGAATTTGATATATTATTAAATGTAACGAATAATAAATCCAAATATCATATTTTTTTAATCTTCTGTGAATAAAAAAGATAAGCCTCTGGCGGTCGACTGTAGTGCAACGAATTCTGGGAAATGTAGTGCACATCAGTTCTTAGAGCCAGACTCTGAAGTGAACGAAGCGAGCCTGCTCCTAACAAGAAGCCGGAAATCAGAGCCGATATTTTTCCCCCTGTTTTGGAGCCATTTGAGCAGGTCACGAACTAAAGATGATACAACGGCTCCCAGTCCGGCGATAGAATACATTTCCAAATTCTGTGATTGGCCTACAAAATCATACCTATCACCAGAGTCGGAGACCAGAGTTCAAAGGAAACACGGTGCATCAGTTATTTGGCTGTTATGCCGCAAAGAGTTACTTTTGGAAGTGTTCGACTGGTAAACGCTTGTTAGCGGCAGTTGTTTCGGGTTCTATTAGCTATCTATTCGTTAGCTATTAGCTATGTATTCACTAGCTATTAGCTATATATTCACTAGCTAGCTAGCTTACTATCTATTTAAGTTACTTCGGGGTTGAGTGAACGCTGGCTTTTCATATTAATGATGCTATCATACCAACTAGTAAAAAATATAAGAATTGAATCATAATAACAGCATAATGTAATAACATTTCTGTGATTGGCCTACAAAACCTTCACCTGTCTCCCCCCCCCCCCTTCTGCGTGTGTGTGTGTGTGTGTGTGTGTGTGTGTGTGTGTGTGTGTGTGTGTGTGTGTGTGTGTGTGTGTGTGTGTGTGTGTGTGTGTGTGTGTGTGTGTATAATTCTCCCCTCCCTTCTCTACCACGGATCTTGACCAATCACGTGCAGCTTTAACCAAAGACTGGGGGGCGGGGAATAGAGGACAAAAAAAGTCGGCTCCCATTTCTGGCTCCTTGTTAGGAACTGGCTCTCTTCGTTCACTTCAGAGAAGAACCGGCTCGTTCACGAACGACACATCAATAACATATTGCTCCTCCTTCGTCGTCTCGATGCGGACTTTTATATTGTGGGAAATATACCGTCGTGTTGTTAAAACCACCAGGCAAAGAAAAAAAATGTTTTCCCCAAACTTTTGGGCCTGTCATTAATTACGCCATGGCTCTTGTATAATGACATCATATATCATGAGAGCTGGTGGGGTTTCAGTGGTAAATAAGTTGATGAATTATTATAGCATCACATCGTTACATTGCTTTATAACATGACACATTTTCCAACAGGGTCATCTCAAACATAGCCCAAGACATTTAGTCCATGAAAAAAAAATATATGGTGATACCTTGGCTTACGAACTTAATTGTTTTCCAGACAGAGTGTGTTAGGCGAAAAATGTGTATCCCAAAAATTATTTTCCTATAGGAAACCATTACAATGAGAATAATCCGTTCCCAGGTCCCCATAAAACATAATTTTCTACTCATCTAAGCCTTAAAACGACACAAAACATACCTTATTTTATGTATAATACATGTGCTATGGTATTATAATTAAAGAAATAAACTGTACTGTATAATAACGTCGTTTTATTGACCTTTGTGATGGTCGTTGATGGCATGGAGTGGCCGCTTTCATCAGCATTAAACACTTGATGAGGAACGTAACCTTCTTCTTTCACCATCTTGAGGAATGATCCCTTGTAGGTGCTTTTCTGCCATAATTTTATCTAGTTCCTCATCAATTGTCATCTGTTTAGCTGGGTTGATAACTTTTTGCATCAAGTGTACAGATGGCTTGTGCGGGTTATTTGTGGATCCTGATTGATGGGATATTTTAACCTTGCAGTCTACAATCTGCCTTTGAACTATCAATAAAGTTGAAACGAGTCCAAATATCACTGTTTTCTATCCATTTTGTCACCATTTCACTTTTGTTTTTTTTTTCAGTTTTTTTTTTGTTTCAAGCTCTGTCGTCTCCCTTTCGTGTGTGTGGGTGTGTTTTCTCACTCTCTCTCAGTCGTCTGCCTGTCTCTTTAATGTTTAAACCCCCTTTAATGTTCAAGCCACCATTTACTTGTTAGGAGAACGGGTTCGTTCACGAACGACACATCGCTCATTGTGGCAGCTCTATGTGTATCCCGAAAAACTTTGTATACCAAGGTAAAATATTCATAAATGTAATAATAATAGTAATGTTCATAAACCGAAAAGTTCGTAAGCCAAGGGGTTCGTAAACCGAGGTATAACTGTAAATGAATAATGAAACAACGGAATCATCCCTTTCGCACATTCTGTAGTTTTTATTTCACCAAGGCACGTATTTCACATTGAGGCCAATCAGTGTTTGGAAGGAGGCATCTCGATGTTACAATAATTTAACATACATTTGTAATTGAAGTGTATTAGAATACAAACTGTATAAAAGTATAAAAAAGAGAGAAAAAGAGGAGAGACTTGCTCCCTTGCAGCACAAAAAAAATAAATAGTTCCACCAAAGTTACTTTAAATAAATAGCCAATACTGTAACAAATACTACAAGAGGAACGCTAGTGAGAAAATTGCTTTTCTAAATGATATTGTAGAAAACAATAGTATACCCAAAGCACTGTACAACAATTTACATTCGTGTACAATTATGTACACCTTTATGTAATCAGAGTGTCACAATACATAGTATTTTAATAAACTTAAATAAAACAAACAGAAATGTCTTTTTTTCCTTTTTATCCCCCTTTTAAACCCCCAAGCATTGTTTAAAAATTAGCCCCGCCCCCTCCTTACTCATCCAAGGAGCTTCGTAATTCTACGGGTTTGTGCAAAGAATCTAATCAGGTCCATCAGTGCTCAAAAAAGGGGCCACTCAAAACCTTGTTTACCACATTAAGAGATGCGAAGTGTTACAAAAATAGATACTCGGACTCTGGTACAAAAAAAGGCATTCACTTGTTTTGTTATCTATTAGCTAGCTAGCTAGCTAACTTGATCTATTTGAGTTATTCCCGCTTGAACGGGGTCACCGTTGCTGGCTACTTAGCTAGCTCTCTATTTGCTATCTATTATCTCTCTCATTTGCTAGCTTGCTATCTATTAGTTATCTACTAACTAGCTAGCTAACGATCTATTTGAGTTACTTCCGGGTTGAGTGAACGCTGGCGCATGTGGCTGCCGCTGCTCACCCACAGAAAAACCGATCCTGTGACTGTATAGTGACCTTGAGAGTTTTGAAAGGCGATGATAAATGGAATGGATTATTATTACTTTTGACTTTTGCATGATTGAACTTGCACATTGGATTTTATTTTTTAATTTTTAACTCATTCACTGCCATTCATGAATTTATTCCGCAATTGAAAATATGACGTAGAGCGCCATTCCCGAATTTGTTTGAGTTTTTTTTTCGCGCTTGGGTGTCGATAAAGCGCTGTCCATGTTTTTGCCTTTCCACAAGGGGGGCAGCATTTTCCTTTTTTTCATGTTAGCAATTTGTTAAAGCGCTATATAAACCCGGCAAATTGCCGTTTTCGTGTTTATTATGTTTGTTAAAGTCATTATAAGTGCCTTGCATGCTGGGTCCGAGAGGACAGTAATTTAATCTGTGCTGTATGTCATGCATACTAGCATATTTGACAATAAAGCTGACTTTGACTGTAACCAATATGTATTGCTTCATGTCACAAAGAGGGTATAGCAAGTGCTGAAGAATGAATGGCTCTCTGTGTCTTTGTGTTGTCATATTATTTGTTATTTAGTTTTGTTTTTTTTTTACTTCAAGATGGCGCCGCCGTTTTTGGTGCTGTGTTACTCCCGGGTAGAGTGAACGCTGGCGCGAATGGCTGCCGCGAATGGCTGCCGCTGCTCACTCGCACAAAAAAAAAAAGTTCTTAACCCGTGACTGTGTCCTTGAGAGTTTTGAAAGGCGATTAGAAATTAAATGTATTATTATTATTGCATTGTATTTTGTACAGCCGCCCCCATTTCAAACTCACATAACTCCAGACCCCTATAATTGAGGAATTAACTATTTTTTTCTGATGAAAGAAGAGAGACTAATGTTTCTAATGCCATACTGAATAATAATAATAATAATAATAATAATAATAATAATAATAATAATAATAATAATAATTATTATTATTATTATAATAATAAGAATACATTTCAGTGATAAGCACCTTTCAAAACTCTTGCGGTCACTTTACAGTCTCAGGATACATTTTTGTGCGGGTGAGCAGCGGCAGCCATATGCGCCCGCATTCACTCAACCCGGAATAACTTAAATGAATAAAAAGCTAGCTAGCTAGCTAGCTAATAGATAGCCAGCTAATAGGTAGCTAAATGATAGCCAGCTAAGTAGCTAGCTAGCTAACAGACAGCTAATAGAATGTTTATGTGGTCCTAAAAGTCAATTTTCCATAGGTCTGGGAATTTAAGTGACAATGACAAAAACCCTGGCACTGGAGTGGACACATTTTTGCACATTGTCTGGCAGTGAATGAGTTTTAAGAGCACTATTATGTGGGGAAAAAAATGTTAAAAATCAGATGTAGTAAGTAATTAGTTGAAAGCAACAAAAAGAATGATTCGGGAAGTGCTACCACGGAGTTCAGTGAGACACAAGCATGTGGTCAAACAAACGCACGTCACCAAAGAAACCGAAAATGCCGAGTGACGCGCGACAACTTCAAATAAATAACATTAAATAAATTACGAGCGCTCAATAAATAAATAAATACATAAATAACGTGGTCATGAACTAGGAAAGAGTTCAGGAAATGACCATCGCCGTGGTTACGCTGGCAGACGGTTAATGATGTTGCATGAAAAGCGCCTTCTCTTTGGAACGGAATGGCTCACCGCGGCCTCCTGGGATGCCGTTGACGACATTGCGCAGTTCCGCTTCCCACCAAGACCCGAAACGGAATTTCCGCGCGGTGGTGGCGCCGGCCGGGATAAGTTCTCATTGAGAATTCGGCGTGATCTTTGGCTTGAGGCTGAGGAACGCTCGGATTGCCCAATCGCAGAAGAGCTTGAAGTGGTGTAGGAGCTCCTGGCTGGACTGCAGCACGTCAAACTGGTAAGGGAGGTGAGGCGGGAGGGAGGGCGCGGCGGGGGTCAGTTTCGGGGCGTCCACCCTCTGCATCTGTCGGTCAGGAAAAATCGTTTGTTTCTCTGAAGCGAAACGCGGCGCTAACGACTCGGTCGCTGTAGGGATTCGCAAATCACTTTGCTGCTGTGAAATGTAAATTTCTCCACTGTGAGACTAATAAAGGCATATCCAATCCAATCCAATCCAAATGCCTTGATGGGTAACGTCGGGGGAACCGCTCATGCTTTATTGAATTAAAAACTTCACATTTAAAATGAAAAAGTTACGATTGAAACATTAGAATTTTTATGTAAATTTTACTTTGTAAATTTAAAACTTAGAAAAAAATTAAAAATAAAATAAAATACTTAAAAAACAATTAAAAAATTTAAAATGTGTAAAAAAAATTAAAAAAATTAAAATCTTTTAAAATTTAAAAAAAATAAAACATTTAAAGAATTTAAAAATTACAAAAAGATTGACACATTTTAAAAATGTACAAAATTTACAAACTTTAAACAATTAAAAAAAAATAAAAAAATTAAAACATTAAAAAAATTAAAAGAATTACATAAATTACAGAAATTTAGACAATTTAAAACATTTAAAAAAAAAATCAAAAATTCAAACAATACAAAATAAAATTTTAAAAAAAATATTTTTTAAATTACAAAATTTAAAATAAAAAAATATAAGAATTAAAAATAAAACAATAAAACAATAAAAAAATGAAAAAATAAACTATTAAACAATTTAAAACATTGAAATTTAAAAAAAGTAACAATTTTGAAATTAAAAAAATTATCATTTAAACATTTACAATTTTAAAGAAAAAAAATCTTTTTTATTTTTCCTTCTAAAAGTTGTCGGCCAGTACAGTGATACCTCGGTTTACGAACCCCTTGGCTTACGAACTTTTCAGTTTACGAATGTTAAAATTATGAAAATTTTACCTTGGCATACAAACTATTTTTTGGGATACACACGGAGCGCCACAATGAGTGATGTGTCATTCGCGAACAAGCCCGTTCTCCTCACGAGAAAATGGCAGCCGACTGTTTTTGTCCTCTATTCCCCGCCCCCAGTATTCGGTTAAAGCCACGTGATAGGTCAAGAACGCAGGAGTGAGGGGGTGTGGGGGGAGGGGGGTTAAACATTAAAGAGACAGGCAAACGACAGAGAGTGAGAAAATGGATAGAAAACAGTGAAATTTGGACTCGTTTCAACTTTGATATCTCAAAAGCAAAGTGTAGACTGCAAGGTTAAAATATCCCGTCAATCAGGCTCCACAAATAACCTGCACAAGCCATCTGTACACTTGATGCAAAAAGCTATCAACCCAGCTAAACAGCACACAATTGATGAGGAACTAGGTAAAATTATGGCAGAAAAAGCGCCGACAAAGCATCATTCGTCAAGATGGTGAAAGAAGAAGGCTACGTTCCTCATCAAGTGTTGAATGCTGAGGAAACCGGCCACTCCATGCCATCAACGACCATCACAAAGGTAAATAAAATGACTTTATTATACAGTACAGTTTATTTCTTTAATTATAATACCGTAGTACATTTATTATACATAAAATAAGGTATATATTGTGTAGTTTTAAGGCTTAGAAAATTAGAAAGTAGAAAATTATGTTTTATGGGGACCTGGGAACGGATTATTCTATGGGAAATTAATTTTTGGGATACACACTTTTCAGCTTACACACTCTGTCTGGGAATCAATTAACTTCGTTAGCCAAGGTATCACTGTAAGATGCACGCCCGACGCAAAAGTTGCACACCCCGGGCTTCCGGGTAGATGTTATTTCAGACACTGATATATATATATCTCATAAAAAATGGCTGGATGGCATCTGAAAACGACACGCGTTAGCTTTTTACCTGACGGTGCAGGTGATTGATGAGCGATTTCATCTCCTTGATCACCTCCACCAGTTTGGGAAGCGCCGGGTGATGGTGCTTCTTGGAGACCCTGTTGAGCCACTCAAAATGGTGCTCGTAGAGCTTCAGGTCGGCGTGCAGCTGGGAGAGCGTGGGCTTCAACTGAAGAGGAAAAAAAAAAAAACTTGACAGACTGAACACGGGTGTGGCAAGATGTGCTTTTGCTCTCTTTTTTTGTACGTAGGCGAGGTCCCCAGAAGAAACAGATTATCTGATGAGGGCAATGAGGGAGGGGTAGGTGGGGGCAGGGGGGATTACCTCAAGGTTGTTGAGATCATTGGCTGATCTGTTGCTCATTTCTGGCAGGGATCTGAACCTGTGGGGCTCCACGTCAGATTCGAAGGCATGTTCCCTCTGGAAGGACCAAAAGAAAGCAAGACGGCGGACTCGTCACTCTCTTGCATCAGCACGCTTGCGCACCATCCCCCTTCCGACAAGTCGCGGCGGCATGAGGAAAGTATTAGATTGTAGTGGCGTGACAGCGTTCGGCGGGAGAGGCTTTGTTTTGCGACGTAGCGCTCGTCGAGGGACGTGCGGTCGTTTGGGGTCAGCGTGAGGTCGCTCCCTTGAAATGTTAGCGGTGAGAAGTAACAAGTAATAATGATAATAATAATAATACATTTCATTTTAAGCGCCTTTCAAAACTCTCAAGGACACTTTATAGTCACGACAAGCATAGGTACTATAATAAATAAAATACAAACTCTGGAATTCACTCCCACCCAACATCCGTAATATTGACTCCCTCCCTATTTTCAAGGCTCATCTCAAAACCCATTTGTTTAAAATTGCTTTCAATGTCTAATTCTCTCTGCTATTTTATTATTTATCATTTTACTTATGGTTTTATTGTTATGTGCTGTGTTCTATTGTTTTTATTGTAAAGTGTCCTTGGGTGTTTTGAAAGGCGCTTGAAATAAAATGTATTATTATTATTATTACAATCACAAACAGAATACAATACAGTTATGAATAGAAACAAGAGAAAGAGCTACACAGAAAATGTGATTTTAAATAGGTGCTGAGTTACTTTTTAGTTTAGTTTTTGGGGCCTATCTGTACTCTGCGTGAGTTTTCATTTTGCTCGGGCTAGGTTGTTTTGACAATCATAATAATAATAATGTTGTTTATTAATGTTACTGTATTTTGTTTTTCTACTTTCATTCCTTTCATCACTTTGATGCTGTGAAATGTAAATTTCTCCACTGCAAGACTAATTTTGGGTATGCCTTAACACACCAGAAAATATGGTAATTATCTTCAAACACGAATAAAAAGTGTTGACGCAAATCTGCGACTTCTTTTGATAGTTGAAAAAGTACTTCACCTATTACCTAAAAACAAGTACGTACCCCAAAAAAGTATTTGTCCAGCATGAGGACTTTCCCCAGCTCTGGCAAATGTCAACAATGCGAGCATAATGACCTGAAACGAAGCCACAGGATGTTTTGCGCGCACTGACCAAGACGGCAGCGAGGAGCGACAGCTGAAGGGAAACTCCAGACATACTATAAAAAGATGCAATGACGCACTGCGTCGGCTTTCCGGTGCAGTGTTGTCATCTCGGTCTGTTTTCACGCTAATGTAATTCCCCTCCGGGACGTTAGGGGGCGATAACCCATATGCGACCAGGTGAATTTAACTCAATGGGGAAAACGTCAGTCCAGTGCTAACATGGCGCTAACACGATTAAAAAAAAGTGAAATACACGATATAGAAACACACATGGCATATTTTTGTGGTATAGTACACTTCATACACACGTTTAAATATGTTAAAAGAGAGCAAGCGTAATTGATAACACACACACACAAAGAAATAAATAAGCGGTGAAAGCGTCAGTCCAGCGCTAACATGGCGCTAACACGACCCCCCCTCCCCCACGCATAAAAATGTAATTCACGATATAGAAACACCCATAGCAGATTTGTGTGGCATAGTACACTTCATATACACTTTTAAATATGTTAAAAGAGGGCAAGCGTAATGGATAACACACACACCTCAAGAAATAAATAAAATAAACGGTGAAAGCATCAGTCCAGTGCTAATATGGAGCTAACACGACCCCCCCCGCATAAAAGTGAAATACACGATAAAGAAACACCCATGACATACGTATTTTGATAGTATAGTCCACATCATACATACTTTTAAATACGATAAAAGAGTTGTGTTAAGTTCATACTGTCTACTTGTTATCTAATTTACATCAGTTTAATTTCTTACAGCAGTTTCAGTTACCTTACAGTTTCGGCGTATACTTCCGCTTTCGGCAGAGTGACGACGGCGGAAGTATACGCACCTAAAAAAAGCCAAAAAAGTCTGTAAAAAAAGAATCTGTTATAAATTGAAATACGTTAAAAGAGAGAAAGCGCAATGAGTAACACTCCTCGTAAAAAAAAATAAAAAAATAAAAACTATAATAACGGTCTGATGGTGGGCGGTGGGTTACAAATAAAGTTTTTCTCTCAAACAAACAAATTTCATTCCCCATCAAAAAACTAACATGCCCAAAAACGAACCTATAGGTCAGGGATCGGGAACTTATATATGGCTCTTTTGATGATTGTTTATGGCTCGCCGATAAATATTACATATTATAATACATATTGTCGTTTTTTTCGCCGTTCATTTCCCGTTGGGGCTGCAGTTGGCGGAAAGCGCCATTTGATTGGATGATAGTGGCCGTCATGTTGAAATAGGTAAACGCCCATTTAAATGAGCCCAACATTAGAGGAGAGAAAATGTTCTGATTCTAATTTGCAATGAAACAGTCGGTCGAATGTCAGTGACATTTTAACAAGCCCGATGTTAACGTTAGCATCAACATACTTCTGCGAGAAGTAGATTGCACATAGCAAGTGTGGAAGCTTATGAGCCGTGTGCAGGCTAGCTAGCAGTAACTTCGCCTCTGGACCGGCAAATTGAATTTCATTCCGATCGTTTTCCTGGATTTTTACCAAACACGAGGAACGGAAAACCATCCATGTGAACGGTGAGTACTATCAAAAAGTTATTTTAAATAATACATTCTGATATTTTGTTGAAAAGTGGCCGCGCGTGCACGTGTGTGTGTGCGCGCACGCGAGCGTTTGTATGTGCGCGCGTGCGTGCGTGTGGCTCTCGCTGAAAAACATTTCTAAATATTTTACTTTTATGGCTCTCTTAGTCAAAAAGGTTCCCGACCCCTGCTATAGGTTATGTAGCCACAAAAATAACTAAATAAATAAATAAATACATAAATAAATTCAACACAGAATACATACTTTTCTACCTTCTTCTGTATTTCCCAAAAACAAAGCACTGGCTAATACAAACGGAGCGCTTGGGTGGTACTCTTTGTTCATATTTTCGAGGCCAAATACACAACTTCCTGTTTCGTGCTACATGCTGCTCTCTAGTGGCCCGGAGTAGATTTACACCTTGATCAAACTGAGTTTCAAAAGGGAATTATTAAGTAATAATAATAATACTAATCCATTTCATTTCCAAGCGCCTTTCAAAGCTCTCAGGGTCACTTTACAATCAAAGGATAAGTTTTTCTGTGGGTGAGCAGCGGCAGCCACATGCGCCAACGTTCACTCACCCGGAAGTGAATATATAGAAAACTAGCTACCCAGCTAGTATATATCTAATAGATAGCCAACGGATAGCTAGCTATATAGCTCACCATGTAGATAGCTATATAGCTAATAGAAAACTAAGTAGAGAGAAAACTAGCCAGCCAGCTAGTAGATAGCTAATAGATAGCCAACAGATAGTATGATAAGTATGTTTAAGACTTGTATAAGTAATCTGTATTGGTTTATACTGAACGTGTACAAAAATGTTTTTAAAAAGCGTAAAAATACCTGGAATTTGTTCCATGATGGCATTAATATCTGATTTTACACGCCTAGAATAACCCCAAAAAGTTGTTTTGAACAGTTTTGAAGGTTTTTTTTTCCCCCAAAATGCGCTAACGCTAACCGCCATTGTATTGTATTGGAATCGTGCCTTGAAGGAGTGACGACAGGCTCTGGAGTCGCTTAGTCTGCGCGTGAGCGCCTTGCCCTTAGCGGTGGCTAACAGCAGCTCCTTTTGGTACTGTAATTTGTGCATCGGGGAGGGAAATGGGGGTGGGGGGGGGGGTTGAATGCGGTATAAAGCTGCCATGATGCCAGATTCCCAAATGAATGTAAATGAGCGATGCTGCCATGCGTCATTCACCCCCGGAGAAGAACATAACAACATTAAGGTGATTAGTCTTCCAGGATGTTTTGTGCAAACATGTGTTGTGGTTGTTGACGTTTAAAATCCAGCTAGATAGCTAGCCAGTCAGCTACATAGCTAATAAATAGAAAATACAGTAGATAGCTAACTAGACAGCTAATACTGTCGATCACAGCCAGTTAGATAGCTAGATAGCTAATAGATAGCAGGGTAAGTAGCGGTAGCCACAAGCGCCAGCGTTCACTCAACACAGAAGTAACTCAAATAGATAGAAAGCTAGCTAGCTAATAGTTACAGTAATAATAACAATAATAATACATTTCATTTATAAGCATTGTTTTTGTTTTAAAGTCACAAATGTGCCGCACGGTGTCACTTTAAAGCTCGCTAAAGGGTTTTATCTCGGCTAGCTTTGTCATCGGAGCAGTTAGCGCACTGGTAGCGTTCAAGCGAGCTGATCTCTTCATCTGTGGTTTTAAGCTCTTCCTCAGCTTCTTTTAATTCACAATCTTACCCCCCCCCCCCCACACACCTGATGACATCACCTGGCAGAATTTAGCATCTCGCCTTTTGTCTTCCTGAATGCAAATTTACAGTCATGTGATAAAATCTTTTGCGATTTTTATCAAGCCACTTTGCCACGGCCACGAAAAAATGAAAACATCACCGTGACTATTTACAGAAACCACAAAATCGGCAAAAAAAAAAAAAAAATCACATACACCGGAACACACTGGGCAACCTTGACATGTTTTTTTTGTCACCCCCCCCCCCCCCTCACCCCTCAAAATAAAACAAAAAACCTCTTCCATAAACTTGTACGTATGCGCTCGTGGTCCTCTTTTTAAAAGCATGACTTTCATAGCCGCTCTCGCCGGGACTTTCCATGGATTCCGATTCTATTTATCTTTCCGAACGCCGTCCTCTTTTTAGCGAAAATTCCACACAATAAGAAAAAAAATAAAAAAAGGACATCTTCCATGTCACTGAACACTGTCAAATACTGTTTCTGATGCCCTTTGGAGTGTGTTTTTAAAAGCTGAACCACAGGTGAGACGATGGCGACAGTGATAGCCTCAAACACACACACACGCACACACACACACACACACACACACACACACACACACACACACACACACACACACACACACACACACACACACACACACTTACACATATTCACATACACACTCATGCATACACATTCACATACAAATACACACACACACTTACAGTTATACATACACACATCTACACAATACATATACATATACGTATAATAATAATACTACATTTCATTTACAACACTCCTACACAATACACGATACACGTACATATACACATACTCATACAAATACAAGTAGACACACACTTACACGTACACTTGCAGTATACACACACACATGCACACGCACACTAACATACACATGCACACACTAATACACACACACTTACACTTATATACACACACACACACACACAGATACACAATACACATCCACATACAAATACACACACTTGCACTTATACACACACACACACACACACACAAATATTTACACACACTTATATACACATTCACACATACACAATACACATACAAATACAAGTAGACACACACTTACACTTACAGTATATACACATACACGTACAAATAAGCAGACACACACACACACACACACACACTATACAATACACACAAACACATGCATGTACACATAAAAATAAACACACACACATACAGGTAAAAATAAACACACATACACAATACACACAAACACATACACATACAAATAGACACACACACTTATACATACACACACACATGCACACACAATTACACAAACAGATACAAATGAGCACACACTTCCACTTATATTCAAATACACACACACACACATATATGCACATACACACACACATACGCACAAAGACAAAATGCTTGCCCCGCCCCCTCTAACCAAACTGATCAAGACTAGCGAGAGTCCGAGTCTATTTTTGTCTTTATCTGAGCAACGTAAAGATGTTTTTTTTTTTTTTTGCATCACGTCAACAAAGCAAATCCAATGTGAATATCTCAGGTGAAGATGCCCAGATACGATTTCCACCAGCTGCAGACAAATCCCCCATGCGGCCTCAATCCCACATCGGATGTTCCTCTCCACTCAAACGACAACAAAATCCACATTTTTTTTTCAAATCCAGACGTGTCCGTACAATATATTGCTTCCTCCTCTCTAATCACACTTCCACAATTTCACCGCAGAGCTACTAACCGTAATTTCACGCAAACATCTTGTACCGTATTGTTTTTTTGTTGTTTGACGATTGGTATGTTGACTTGAGCTGCAGGCGAAACATTTTTAGCCTACTAGCTTGACTCGTCTTGTCCCATTTTTTTTTTCTTCTTCATCTTTCCCCTTCAATGCCCTTATCGCTATTTTTTTTGGGGCAAGTCAGGTGACATAAAGTTGCTGAGTCAGCATTCTGTCAGCCCGTATGAATTTTTTCAAAGAGTTCAATGGGTCAAATCTCTCAGCTCTGGTTTAAAGGACAACCGACATCACTTTTTTATTTCTTAACTGACATCAGAAAAACGTCTTATAGCATCTAAAATACCCAAAGCACGCAGTATGATATGTTTATTGAAAACCAACCAATAAAAATGACTTAAAGTGTCCAAAATCTGCAAAAAAAATGAGCTGCGAATTGGGCATTTTCAGAAAGTCCCGCCCCCTGTTCGTGACGTGACGCCAAGACGTCTTGCCTTGCTGGAGAATCAAAACAATGGCTTCAGATTCGGAGAAGATGCTTTCTTGTTACACATCCAGTTATGAATATCATTCAAATAGTTCTGAAGAGGAAAGCATACATATTTGCAATCGATTAAAGAATTTATTCCGTGCCATTTTGAGGCAACATTGAGGGGAAATGTATCACCAAAAAAGAGGCAGAAAATGGCGACCAAGCTCCATGTGAGGAATTAATCAGCCCGTTTCCACAGGCTGATAAATTCCTTACATGGAGCTTGGTCGCCCTCTTCTGGCTCTTTTTGGTACAACATGACATTTTCATACCAAACAGGTACAGCAAAATATATTGACATGATGGAAGGACTGCTACAATGTGTCCTTTTTTCGGTCAGGGGCGTACCTTTAGTGACGTCACGTACGGAGAAACAAGACTTCCTGAATGTTCAGCGCGAGTCTTAAAAGGTAAAATATAGCTATATGCGGTGGAATCTTTGTAAAATACGCTTATTAGAAGTCATTTGAAGCTATTTTACAAATTATGGACACAACTTGTCCAGAGACGTCGGTTGTCCTGTCAAGGGCGGCACGTGGTCAGTTGCTCATCGGTTAAAAGTAGCTTAATAGTGACCGCGGTAGCACGTAAGCGCTGAGCTCATCAAAGAATGCAACCAAAAAAAGGGTAAAGGCTGCAGGGCAAATGTGAAGATAACAATGGCGCTTTGATGAAATGCTATTAGGTAATTAAGCTCTGGTGCAATCGCTAGCAAGCGGCGTCATAAGAGCGAGCGGCGAGCAATGAGAATAAAGTTGGGGCAAAAGAAAAAAAAAGGCTGTAATGTGTATGCCAGGCCAGTAGTTGGCGATGGCGTGGTGGGATCGTCTGTCAAGTGACTCGTTTTTGTTATCGGATTTGTGGTCTATGAGGACAATGCTACTCAACTAATGACATGTGAGGTGAAATCCCAAACATGATGTTTTATTAGAAAATGCAGCATCAATATGTTTAGTATTTTTTATTTTGAAGAAATAAATGATGCAGATAAGAACACCAGGAACATTTTGAAGAGTCGCAATTATAATAGCCATGATTTCATTATTAACTCTTTCATGTTGTAAATTTATTTATTTAATAATAATAATAATAATAATAATAATACATTTTATTTCAAGCGCCTTTCAAAACACCCAAGGACACTTTACAATAAAAACCATAAAACAAAGCACATAACAATAAAACCATAAGTAAAATGTATTTATTTATTTATTTATTTATTTATTCATATTTTTTATCTTTTTGTTTATTTTGTTGAATATTTATTTATGTATATATATCTGTATTTGTTCATTCATGTATTTATTTATTATACATGTATTTATTTATTATAAATGTATTTATTTATTTGTTTATTCGTGTTTCTATTTATTTAGGTTCTATTTGTTTGGTTAATTTTTTTATTTATTTATGCAAACGCTGGAGCGTGACAAACATCACAGCATACGGCCAGCCTCTAATCAATCATTCATTGATCATTCAGCGAGTTTGCAAAATGGCCGACAAAAGTTCAATGGGCGGCCATTGAGTGTATTCATTTCTGGGGAAGCTGGAACGAATTAAATGCATTTCCATTCATTTCAATGAAGAAGGACGATTTGGAGCGAACCAGGTTGTCTGAGATCTGCAGATTTGGATTGTTTCCAGAACGCTTGTCACTTGCTCTTCTCATCAATAAAAATGTTGTGTAATATCGCATCATTTATGTTCATTATGGCTGACATTGAAAACGCGAAGCTTTCAGAGAAGACTTAAAAAACAGCTTGGAGGAACCTTTATTTGTTTATTATCTATCTAAATATTGAGTTGTTTATTTATTTATGTGTTTATTTAGGTATATATTTATGTCTGTATTTATTTATTTACTCATTTATTTATTTTTGCAAACGGTTGAGCTAATTGAGAAACATCACAGCATCTGGCCAGCATCCATTGACAATCATTGATCATTCAGTTAGTTTTCAAAATGGCCGACAGAAGTACAAAGGGCGGACAGTGCGTGAAGTACAGTTATCATTTTCTGCCTTCGCCACCTATGTTTTTGTTTTTAAATTTATTTTTCCTGTTGTTTACGGATGATTCCTCGGGGAGCTGGAACGAATTAAATGCATGTCCATTCATTTCAATGGGGACGGGCGATTTGGAGCGAATCAGGTTGTCTAAGAGCTGCAGATTGGAATTTTTTTTCGAACGCTTGTCACTTGCTCTTCTCATCAATAAAAATATCGCGTAATATCGCATCATTTCTGTTCATCGCGGCTAACTTTGAAAACCGCCGCAAAGCTTTCCGAGAAGACTTAAAAAAAACAACTTGAAGGAACCAAACCTCGCCCGCCTGCTTTTACTTTACCAACCCGTATTTCCCACGGCCACGCCCCTTCCCCGTAGCCCCTCCCACACGTACCAGCAGTTCCTGCGTGAGCTTCATAAGATTCTTGGTCTGATTAGACAACCTGTCCATGTCGCCGGACCGCCGATGAGGCAACGGCGAAGTGGACGTGAAGACGGGCAGCTGGGCCAACAGCAGCGAGAAAAGGAGCGACGACGACGAATCCAGCAGCACTGTGAAGAAATGGGGAAGGGGGCGCAAGAGGGACGCAAACGGAAGCAATTAGAAGAGAGGCGCTGTCATCTCGCCCGTAATGGCGGTGACCTCAGGCTTGTCAACTCCAAAGGGGGGGGAAAGGGGGCGGGCGGGGGGGGGATATTGCGGCATAATATCAACAATAGCGGCAGACTTGGCACGCGGCGTTGAGCCCCCCGGTGACAGATTCGTGTTTTTACAGGCAAATCATTAAACACGTCGGGCATCACGACTCCGAACCAGCGCGGATAAAGCCTCTGCAATGAATGCGGCTGATTGTCACACCTGCAAGTGGATGGGCGCGTGTGTTGCCGCTATAAATTATATAGAGTGCGCGGGTGGGAGGGAGAAGTTAGCAAACAGTAAGCTCATTCATTCTTCGGGGCCTTTCAAGTTCAAATACAAGCTGGTGTAAAGCATTTTTTTTTTTTTTTTAAAGGGAGCGGGTTGGGTGGGTGGTGGGTGGGGGGGACCACAGTGCTGCTGAAGCCCTACTGGAGGGAGGTTTGATAATTACAGGTGAACCATAAAGAATTCTTTTTTTTTTTTTTTACAGGCGAAATAACACGCGTGCAAACGAACTCACTGTCCTCCAATGTGGAATTGCTGAAAACGCCATTTGGAACTCTTTCCTTGCCATTTGGGTGCTGATCAAGCGCTGGTCAGACCTCTGGGAATGTTTTTCCCTTGTCCACAAGGGGGGCAGAATTTCCCACTTTTTACCATGTTAGCGTTTTGTTACAGCTTCAGCTGTTGTTTAAATTTATTATTATTATTATTATTATTATTATTATTATTATTCGTATTATTGTTATTGTGATTATTATTATCATTATAATAATAATAATTATAATTATTATTATTAAAATTATTGTGGTTATTATTATTATTATTATTATTATTATTATTATTATTTTTGATTATCATTATTATTGTTATTGTGATTACTATTATTATTATTATTATTATTAAAAAAGCACTATATAAGCCAATATTGCATTGCATTTTGGACATCTGCCCTCATTTCAAGCTCATATAACTCCAGATCTGTGTCATTTAGGAATTAACTCTTCAATGTTTTTCTTTTCCACAAGGGGGCAGAATTTCCTTTTTTTTTTCTATATTATAATAATACTATATTTCATTTCTAAGCGCTTTTCAAAACTCTCGAGATTACTAGCATTTTGTTCCAGCTTCAGCTGTTGTTAAAGCGCTATATAAATCAATATTGCATTGTATATTGGACAGCCGTCCACATTTCAAGATCACGTAACTCCAGACCCATAATATTTAAGAATTAAGTCTTCAATGTTTTTCCCTCCCACAAGGGGGCATAATTTCCCCTTTTTTTTCCCATGTTAGCGTTTTGTTCCAGTTTCAGCTGTTGTTAAAGCACTACATAAACCAATATTGCATTGTACTTTGGAGAGCCGCCCCCATTTCAAGCTCATATAACTGCAGATCCATAACATTTAGGAATTTACTCTTCAATGTTTTTTTCTCTTCCACAAGGGGGCAGAATTTACCTTTTTTTTCATGTCAGGGTTTTGTTAAATCATCCGCTGTTGTTAAAGCACTACATAAGCCAATATTGCATTGTATTTAGGACAGCCGCCCTCGTTTCAAGCTCATATAACTCCAGATCCATATCATTTAGGAATTAAGTCTTCAATGTTTTTTCCTTTCCACAAGGGGGCAGAATTTCCTTTTTTTCCCCATGTTAACGTTTTGTTCCAGCTTCAATTGTTGTTAAAGCGCTATATAAACCAATATGGCATTGTATTTTGGACATCTGCCCTCATTTCAAGCTTATTTAACTCCAGATCCATATAATTTAGGAAAAATAATAATAATAATAAAAATAATAATAATAATAATAATAATAATAATAATAATAATAATAATAATAAATTCATTTCATTTTTCAATTTTTTTCCCTTCCACAAGGGGGCATTATTTTCATTTTTTTCCAAGTTAGCAGTTTTTTACAGCTTCAGCTGTTGTTAAAGCGCTATATGAACCAAGATGTATATTTTACATTGTATTTTGGACAGCCGCCCTCATTTCAAGCTCATATAACTCCAGATCCATATAATTTAGGAAATAACTCTTCAATGTTTTTTTCTTTTCCACAAGGGGGCAGAATTTTTCCATGTTAGCGCTTTGTTACAGCTTCAGCTGTTGTTCAAAAGCGCTATATCAAACAAATTGTTCTGGATTGCATTGCATTTTGGACATCTGCCCTCATTTTAAGCTCATATAACTCACGACCCATATCATTTAGGGATTAACTCTTTTTCTCTGATGAAAGAAGAAAATCTAAGGTTTCCAACGCTTGTTATGAATGTTTATGTAGTCCTAAAACTCAATATTCTGTAGGTCCTGGAATTTGAGTGACGATGACAAAAACCATGGCACTGGAGTGGACACATTTTTGCACATCATCTGGCAGTGAATGAGTTAAATTAAACCCCAACATCCACCCCAAACTCACACTTACACACTCTCCTAAAAAATTATCTATCAGAAGTAAAAATAAAAACAAAATAAAAAAAGTTTGGTCACACTTTCTCTTGACGTTCATTCATTAGCTTTGATTACAATTGGAATGACAGCCATTTTTTTTTTTCATCATCAAATCAAAACAAAATATTGACTTACGTTTCATATTGCTTTCAAATCCAATGGAATGGAACCCCAAACAGCAGGTTGACAAATAAATAAAAAATAATAATAATAATAATAATTATTATTATTATTATAATAAAAAATCAGCGGGCACTCCAGGGGGGCAAATGCGTCACGTGCTGCTGCTCCTTTGGTGTCTTTTCAGTCCATATGACCGGCAAAATTTGGCGGAAATAAAAATAAAATATATATATAAATATATATAGAGATACATATACTGTATATATATATATATATATATATATATGTATAAAATTATCTATCTTCCAACTTTTTTTTTTTCCTTTTGGAGCAAAGTTTGAGATGTCAGGTAGAGAGACACTTGGATAGACTTGAGAGAGGGAGAGAGAGAGAAAGAGAGAGAGAGAGAGAGAGAAAGAGAGAGCGAGAGACAGAGAGACAGACAGACAGACAGAGAGAGAGAGAGACAGAATTGCGATGTGCGGTAAGTCCAATTTTTGCTCGCAAGTGAAGTGTTTAGGCTTGTTTAAAACTTCCTTTATAAAGACGTCGGGCCTATGACACATCGCCAGTGACTCACTTCATTCAAAAAAAACACACACACACACACACACACACACACACACACACACACACACACACACACACACACACCGGCTCTCTCTCTCTCTCTTTTTCTCTCCCCTCCCTTCTGCCGCTTTCTCTCCTCCCCCCTCCCTCCCTCCTTCCCTCCCTCTCTTTGCTTCACTTAAAAAAAAAGATTCCGTTGTGTTTTTCTTCTTCTTCTTCTTCTTCTTGTTTTCTTTCCTCTATCACTTTCTCCCCTCCCCTCCCCACTGTCTCCCCCTCCCTCCCTCACCTCCCTCCCTATCTTGCATTACTTCCTCCGGCCACACCGTGTCCGCATCTCTTCTATATCTGGTCATCTCCCTCCCCCCTAATCCAACATCTCTTCCCTCTTTTGTGTTATCGCACTCTGGCCATGTTATTATTCATCTAAAATAATCCAATATATGTATTATTATTGATCTTTTAGCTGGCTAGCCACCTATCTAGCTCTCTAGCTGGTTATCAATTAGCTAGCTAGCTAGATTTCTTACTATCTGGCTGGCTATCTAGCTTTCTGGCTAGCTCTCTGGTTGGCTAGCTAGCTGTCTAATAGTTAGCTATTAGCTGGCTATCTGGCTAGCTATCTGTGTGGCTATTAGCAGAGCTATTAGCTATCTCGCTAGCTTTCCATCTATTTGAGTTACTTCCGGTTTGAGTGAATGCTGGCACATGTGGCTGCCGCTGCTCACCCACAGAAAAACGTATTCTGTGACTGTAAAGTGACCTTGAGAGTTTGGAAAGGCGCTTATAAATGGAATGTATTGATATTCTTCTTCTTCTTCTTTATTATTATTATTATTATTATTATTATTATTATTATTATTATTTGCTCGCTATTGGCTATCTATTAGCTATCTGTCTGGCTATCTATCTAGCTAGCTATCTATTAGCAGTGTCTTAAACTCATTACAAAAAGTTAGCAGACACCAGGGCAGACAACTCGGAAAAGTTGCCTGCCCGGCCATAAAGTTGCCTACCCCATTTTTCACAACTTGAAACACAATTAGACGACTAATCGAAAAAAAAAAAACACACACACACATTGTTTGGCAATTTGCATACTCGGCACGGCAGCCAATCAGAAGCCTATTTTGTGCTTCGGACTATACCGTGACTGTAAAGTGTACTTGAGAGTTTTGAAAGGCGCTTAGAAAGTGGAGTCCACGTGGCTTATAGCAATTTGCTTGTAGCTTTTGCTTTATTGAGTAAAACAAACGTTTGATTTGGAAAAAAAATGGTTGTTTGTTTTTTTCGTGGAGAAGTTGTCGGCCACCCGGGCCGAGACGTTTTGAAAGTTGTACGCCCGACCGACCGACCGACGTAAAGGTTGTACGCCCCGGGCCTCCGGGCAGACGTTATTTCAAACACTGCTATTAGGTATCTAGCTGGCTGGCTATCTAGCTAGGTATCTGTTGGCTATCGATTGGCTAGCTAGCTATCTTTCTATCTATTTGAGTTACTTCTGGGTTGAGTGAACGCTGGCTGCCGCTGCTCACCCACAGAAAAACCTTGTCTTGTGATTGTAAAGTGACCTTGAGAGTTTTGGAAGGCGCTTAGAAATGAAATGTATTATTATTATTATTATTATTAATATAATGATAATTATGATGAGTCCAATTGGATTTATTTCTAAGGCTTCCCAGTGTCCCTTTTTGTCCCCCTTTTTCCTCACCCCCTTGGCTCTTTTTCTGCCCCCTCTGGAGACAGCAGCGTGTTATTTCCACTGCCACCCCCCAACACACACACACACACACACACACACACACACACACACCACCTCCCATTTTTTTTCTTTCTGCCCCCCCCCCCCCCTCACCCGCTAGGAAAGAGTGAGGAGTGAGCGACGGATAGGAGAGAGGGAGAAGTGTTGTCCAGAAGGGGCCTCCGAAACGTTGCATAGAAACAGTAAGAACACAGCCATGCATTTTTTTTTTTTTTGGGGGGGGGGGGGGGTAATATGAGCGCACGCTTGTACATGGTGGGTGGGGTGCCCGCCCGCTTGGCGAGGTCACGAAGGACGGAATGACAACATACACATCATGTACCCATAAACAAGATTCCTCACATGAGTTACCCCCCCCCCCCCCACACCACCACCATCACCACCACTGAAAATAGTTGACATATTTCGGTGGGTGGGCTAATGAAATACATGAGAAATAGTAAATATGTTTTTCTACCTTTGGTACACCGCCGCCGAGCTCCATCAGGTTGTCACCGTTTTATAAATGGGGGGCGCGGGGGGGGGGAAGCAAGTGAAAAGAGTAGCGGGGAACTTGGGTGGATGTTCACTTTGAATGAATGGCGTGATGCAACTTCATTGACTCCAGCTGCTGACGTTAACGAGTTCAAGGGAGTTTTCATCTGACAACACCCCCCCCCCTCCCCCAATTGAAAAAAAATATTTTATTTTATTTCTTTCTTTCTGTATTTATTTGTTTATTTGTGTATCTGGTTGGCTATTTATTTATTGTGCGTGTTTATTATTGCTCACCCGCACACAAAAAAATCCTGTGACTGTAAAGTGTCCTTGACTTGATAACTATTATTACTATTATTATTATTAATGAGGAATAAGCGGTACGGAAAATGAGATGAGATGAGATTATTAATATTATTATTATTATTATTATTATTATTATTATTATTATTATTATTATTATTATTATTATTTATAGTAATAGCAATAATAATAACCCTAACCCATCATCATCATTCTCATCATCATCATCATCATCATTATTGACTTGATAACAATTATTATTATTAATTAATTAATATTATTCTCATTATAATTATAATAATCATAATTATTAATACATAATAATAATAATAATAATAATAATAATCATCATCATCATAATATTGGATTGGATTGGATTTGCCTTTATTAGTCTCACAGTGGAGAAATTATGAATATTAATATATTATAATAATAATATTAATATTAATAGATGGATTTGTTTATTTATTTATTTAACTGCTTGGTCGAGGAAGTAAAACATGCTTCTTAACACAAATGAACACTGTTACAAAATGCTTATTTTATTTTTTTATATTTTTTGGGGGGGCTACTGGGGTGTGGCTGCTATAGAGTGCCTCGTAGTCACAGTGTGGAAAAACTCCAGGGACTAAATCCTCCAGCCGGCAAAGGCTTTCACCAAATCGGAAATATGTCGTAACAAGTCTTTTGGTGATTGACACTTGAAAGCTGAAGGGGGCGTGGTCTCCGATTGTTCAATGGACACGCCCACAACATCCAAGAGCAGGAAAGAACAGCTTGTTTTTTTTTCCCAAAGCGGCCTAGCGGTCAAGAGGTTAGCACGTCAATTTCACGGTGCAGAGGTCGCGGGTTCAATTCCCGCTCCGGCCTTCCTGGGTGGGATTTCTCCAGGTAGTCCGGTTCCCGCCCACATTCCAAAAACATTTCTTACTATCTGGCTAGCTATCTAGCTTTCTGGCTATCTCTGTGGTTGGCTAGCTAGCTGTCTATTAGTTCGCTATTAGCTGGCTATCTGGCTAGCTTTTAGCTAGCTATTAGCTATCTCGCTACCTTTCCATCTATTTGAGTTACTTCCGGTTTTTGTGAACGCTGGCGCATTTGGCTGCCGCTGCTCACCCACAGAAGAACTTATTCTGTGACTGTAATAATAATAATAATAATAATAATAATAATAATAATAATTATTATTATTATTATGTCTCTGTGTGCCCTTTGATTGGGTGGCAACCGGTTCAGGGTGTCCCTTGTCGATTACCCGATGACAGTTGGGACAGTCTCCATTAAAAAAATAAAAACTAAAAAAATGCACGAATGGAGAAAAGATGGATGCTTTTTCCAATGTCGTTTTATTCAGACCCCCAACCCCCCGCGGTGCGTCAAATTGAGAAGCCATATTTGTTTTTACTTTCCCCCTGGATTTTCCTCCGCGGCGTCCGCTTTGAACTGCCCATGGACGACACAAAAGAGGGGCGTCGGGACATTCTTGGGGTTTGCGGCATCCGAGCGCACCCTGGCAACCCGCCCGTTTTGAAAAAAAGAAGGGGGAATCCATTTCTCCATGCAAATGGGTATGCGTACTGTACGCGGGTGTAATTATGTGGCGGGCGGTATAAAAGCGCTGCCTGTATAGCGTGCCGGGCATCGACGTTTGTGTGTGGCCTTCATACGTTACCCATGACATCACCCGTGTGTGTAAAAAAGCGCCACGGGAGGAGAAAAACAGAGAGACACTTTTCCCGCGACCTCAAAGGCACCATGTCACAACCTGTGACACGGCCTCGCTTGTGGCCACTTACTCACCCAAGCATCTCTCAGGTGGAGGTGGGACGGGAACCGCAGTACCCAGAGAAAATCCACGTAGCCAATCGCAGGGCACTCAAAGACGAACGATCTGTCTCGCTCAGAATCACACCTAGGGTGTTCCATGAACCTCTCAGGCTTGTTTTTGGAATGTGGGAGGGGAACCTGAGTACCCGGAGAAAAGCCACACAGCCAATTGCGGGGCACACAAAGACAAAGATCAGTCTCGCTCAGAATTACACGTAGGGACAATTTGGCGTGTTCCGTGAACCTCTCGTGCATGTTTTTGGAATGTGGGAGAGGAACCGGAGTACCCGGAGAAAACCCACACAGCCAATTGATTAGCACACAAAGAAGAATGATCAGTCTCGCTCAGAATCACACGTAGGGACACTAAGTTGTTCCGTGAACTTTTCATGCATATTTTTGGAATGTGTGTGGAGAATCAGAGTACCCGCAGAAAAGCCACACAGCCAATCGAATAGCGCACAAAGACGAACGATCACTCTCGCTCAAGATCACATGTAGAGACACTTTGGGGCGTTTTGTGATCCTCTCAGGTATGCTTTTGGAATGTGGGAGGGGAATCAAAATACCCGCAGAAAAGCCACACAGCCAATCGAATAGCAAACAAAGACGAACGATCAGTCTCGCTCAGAATCACATCTAGGGGCACTTTGCGGTGTTCCGTGAACCCCTCAGGCATGTTTTTGGAATGTGGGAGAGGAACCAGAGTACCCAGAGTAAACCTACAGGAAGAACAACTAAACTAAACGCAGGAAGGCTGGCATCGAACTCGTGACCTCTACACTGTTCGGTCAACATGCTAACCACTTGACTACCGGACCCCCCTTTCAAATCAACCTCACGTTGTAGTGGGTGGCTAAAATTTGGGTATTATTTTTTTTAATTGCTTCATTATAGTCGGTCAGTCGGTGTTACTTTTCACACACACAGCGTTCTATTCTGATTTTCCTTTATGGAATTTGCATGTTCGACGTGGGATATGTTTCCGGGTGGGTTTTCTCCGGGTGTTCCGCTTTCCTCCCGAATTCCGTAGCAGACTGATGAAACACTCTAAATTGTTCTGAAGGCAGTTGTATGTGAGCGTGGATGGTTGTTCCAATTGGCTTTCACCCGGTTCAGGGTGTCCTCCACCGACAACCCGAATATATGCCGGGCTAGGCTATATATATATATATATATATATATATATGTCAATTTTTTCTAGAAAATGATTCCTGATACATTTTTGCGTCGGTCGGAATAGTGTCAAGTTGTCATCGTGAAGGTTCGAGTGTGTTGCTTTCCACCGATGTTTATCACGTTGACGTGCAGGATTGGATTTTCCTTTGCAGATGACGCCATCATTTACTATCGACGACATTATTGACTAAATATTGCGATCATTTATTTATTTTTTAATGACGCTTCCCTACCCTGAGCACAACTTCCTGTACAACGTGACGACGTAAGTGTGTGTGTTCATTGCGATAGGGCTGGTTTTCCCCAACCTCTATTTCTTTTTTTTTTTTTAATGGTTCGGGGTGTTTCCACAACGAAGTGGTTGATAAAGCAAGTCGTGTGTGTGTGTGTGTGTGTGTGTGTTCTTTTTAATTTTTATTTTTTCAAGGTCAAATCCGATTAGCCCCGCGAACGTCATTTGTAAGCAAAGGGAAACATCGGGCCGTGACTCAACGGCCATCGGAAGAAGTAGTCATAAATTCATCTTTTTTTTCTTTTCTTTTTTCAAGCGGCGCACTCATTTCCTCAGGGAATTCCAGCAGGGGCTTGAGTAAACAAGGCGGCGATTACGTTTAAAGGCCAAACCGAAGCATCCAACCTTTACATGTTAATATTTACTCTCCCATAACAGGCCACTTTTAAAGGATAACCGACGTCTCCGGACAAGTTGTGTCCATAATTTGTAAAATGGCTTCAAATGACTTCTACTGAGCGTATTTTAATAAGATTCCACCACATATAGCTATATTTTACTTTTTAAGACTCGCGCTGAATATTCAGGAAGTCTTGTTTTTGAGTTAGCGACGAGTCCGTACGTGACGTCACTAAAGGAACGCCCCTGACCGAAAAAAGGACACATTGTAGCAGTCCTTCCATCATGTCAATATATTTTGCTGTACTTGTTTGGTCTGAAAACGTCATGTTGTACCAAAAAGAGCCAGAAGAGGGCGACCAAGCTCCATGAAAGGAATTTATCAGCCGGTGGAAACGGGTTGATTAATTCCTCAGAGGAGCTTGGATGCCATTTTCTGCCTCTTTTAGGGTGATACATTTCCCCCCAATGTTGCCTCAAAATGACACGGAATAAATTATTTAATCGATTGCAAATATGTATGCTTTCCTCTTCAGAACTATTTGAATCATATTGATAACTGGTTGTGTCACAAGAAAGCATCTTCTCCGAATCTGAAGCCATTGTTTTGATTCTCCAGCAAGGCAAGACGTCTTGGCGTGACGTCACGAATTGGGGGCGGGACTTTCTGAAAATGCCCAATTCGCAGCTCAATTTTTTTGCAGATTTTGGACACTTTAAGTCATTTTTATTGGTGTTTTTGCATTTGACTAAAAATAT